>NW_027364977.1:0-153232 GCF_046119375.1 Phyllobates terribilis | reverse complement strand
AGCTGCCATACAGCTCCATCAGCCGAAAAATAAAAAAGTTATAGCGCTCAGAATAAAGCAATGCAAAAAAAATATTTTTTTCTATAAAATTGTTTTATTGTGTAAAAGCGCCAAAACATAAAAAAAATACAGTAAGTGTAGTATCGCTGTAAACGTACTGACCCCAAGAATAACGCTGCCTGATCACTTTTACCACACGCAGAACGGCATAAACAAAAACCTCAAAAAACAATTCCTGAATTGTTTGTTTTTGTTAATTTTACCTCCCAAAAAACGGAATAGAAAGCGATCAAAAAATGTCACGTTCCCAAAAATGGTACCAATAAAAATGTCAACTCGTCTCGCAAAAAACAAGCCATCACATGACTCTGTCGGCCGAAATATGGAAAAATTATAGCTCTCAAAATATGGTGATGCAAAAACTAGATTTTGCAAAAAAAGCGTATTTTAGTGTGTGACAGCTGTCAGTCATAAAAACCCGATATAAATCTGGTATCTCTGTAATCGCACCGACCCGAAGAATAAAGTAATCTAATCAGTTATATCACACTAGGAACGGCGTAAAAAATAAATAAAACCAATTCTTCACCTGCTACTGATTTGTTTATTATGTCTCCCAAAGATCCCAGTAAGGCTCTGCTCACATTTATCCTGTGCTCTGCGCTGAGCACTTACACCAGAGTTTCTGTGTAAATCTCTGAAATACGTGATTCAGCCGGAACCCATGATGGAAGATTCCCTGTAATGAGGCAGATATAGGCCACTGTGGACGCCGTCTAGCCTGGGATCCCACGGTGTCATTTGTTTTAGGCGTGCATAAAAGTGCGGTTGGCCACAGTTTTGTGCACTTCTGAAAAAAAGGACACCGCTAAACAGAGGCCAGACGGAGTCCAGAGTAACTCTGCTGCCTCATTATAGTGAATGGATCCTGCAGGGGTTTCATCTGAATTACATCACTTGGAAATTTAGATGGAAACCCCGATGTAAGTGCTCAGCCTAGAGCGCCGGATAAATGTTACGTAAAATGTTCCCAATAAAAGCTTCAACTCAGTCCTCAAAAAAAGCTAGCCCCACTCAGGTCCGTCATCTGTTAAAAATATAAGGGACTTCCAAGTTACTGGTAGCAGAAAGGCTCTGGAAAAGCAAAATGACCCTTGCCCCCCAAAAGAAATTCAGAAAATTTTGTGCTCCCAAATCCAAATGCCTATTCTACAATAGTTTGTTCTCCAATTGTCAAATAGTGCTCCGCCCCCCCCAGATCTCGCGGTACGGCTGAGCGGTACAATACAGCCACATATGGGGTATTGCCACTTTTAGAAGAAATTGTGTGACACATTTCGGCACCATTTTTACCCATTGTCCTGTGTGAAAATGTAAAATCTGAGGGTAAAACATTTTTTTGTGGTAAAAATATAATTATGCTTTTTTCACTGCCCAATGGTATAAATTTAAAAATTAAAAAATACTCACTACTTCCCTAGATGAATTCCTTGAGAGGTGTAGTTTACAAAATGGGGTCACTTGTGGGGGTTTCTGCTGTTTTGGCATGTCAGCGACTCTTCAAATGTGACATGGCGTCTGCTGCCTATCCCAGCCAACATAGCGCTCCTTTCTCTTCCGAACCCTGCCGTACACCAAAGCAGTGGTTTTCCCCCACATATGGGGTATCGGCGTACTCAGGAGAAATTGTACAACAAATTTCATGGTGCAATTTATCCTGTTACCCTTATGATAATGCAAAATTAGGGAATGAAAAACATTTTTTATGGGAAAAATGTGAAAATTTTATTTTTACGGCTCAATATTATAAACTTCTGTGAAGCAGCTGGGGGTGCAAGGTGCTCACCACACATCTAGATAAGTTCCCTAAGGGGTCTAGTTTCCAAAATGGTGGCACTTGTGGGGGGTTTCCACTGTTTAGGCACATTAGGAGCTCCCCAAATGCGACATGGCGTCTGCTAATTATTCAAACAAATTTTACATTCAAAAAGTCAAATGGCGCTCCTTCCCTTTCAAACCCTGCCATGCGCCCAAACAGTAATTTGCCTCCACATATGGGGTATCAGCCTGTTCAGGAGAAATTGCACAACAAATTTCATGGTGCAATTTATCCTATTACCCTTATGATAATGCAAAATTAAGGGATGAAAAACGGTTTTGTGGGAAAAATGTGAAAATTTTATTTTTACGGCTCAATATTATAAACTTCTGTGAAGCAGCTGGGGTGCAAGGTGCTCACCACACATCTAGATAAGTTCCCTAAGGGGTCTAGTTTCCAAAATGGTGGCACTTGTGGGGGGTTTCCACTGTTTAGGCACATTAGGGGCTCCCCAAATGTGACATGGCGTCCGCTAATTATTCAAACAAATTTTACATTCAAAAAGTCAAATGGCGCTCCATCCCTTTCAAACCCTGCCATGTGCCCAAACAGTAATTTGCCTCCACATATGGGGTATCGGCGTGTTCAGGAGAAATTGCACAACAAATTTCATGGTGCAATTTATCCTGTTACCCTTATGATAATACAAAATTAGGGAATGAAAAACATTTTTTGTGGGAAAAATGTGAAAATTTTATTTTTACGGCTCAATATTATAAACTTCTGTGAAACAGCTGGGGGTGCAAGGTGCTCACCACACATCTAGATAAGTTCCCTAAGGGGTCTAGTTTCCAAAATGGTGGCACTTGTGGGGGGTTTCCACTGTTTAGGCACATTAGGGGCTCCCCAAATGTGACATGGCGTCCGCTAATTATTCAAACAAATTTTACATTCAAAAAGTCAAATGGCGCTCCTTCCCTTTCAAACCCTGCCATGTGCCCAAACAGTAATTTGCCTCCACATATGGGGTATCGGCGTGTTCAGGAGAAATTGAACAACAAATTTCATGGTGCAATTTATCCTATTACCCTTATGATAATGCAAAATTAAGGGATGAAAAACGGTTTTGTGGGAAAAATGTGAAAATTTTATTTTTACAGCTCAATATTATAAACTTCTGTGAAGCACCTTGGGGTTCAAGGTGCTCACCACACATCTAGATAAGTTCCCTAAGGGGTCTAGTTTCCAAAATGGTGTCACTTGTGGGGGGTTTCCACTGTTTAGGCACATCAGGAGCTCTCCAAACGCAATATGGCGTCTGCTAATTATTCAGACAAATTTTACATTCAAAAAGTCTAATGGCGCTCCTTCCCTTCCGAACCCTGCAGTGCGCCCAAACAGTGGTTTTCCCTCACATATGGGGTATCAGCACGCTCAAGAGAAATTGCACAAAAAAATTTGGGGTCTATTTTTTCCTGTTACCCCTGTGAAAATAAAAAAAATTGGGTCTAAAGTAACATTTTTGTGAAAAAAGTTAAATGTTAATTTTTTTCTTCCACATTCCAAAAATTCCGGTGAAGCACCTGAAGGGTTAATAAAGTTCTTGAATGTGGTTTTGAGCACCTTGAGGGGTGCAGTTTTTAGAATGGTGTCACTTTTGGGTATTTTCTGTCATAAAGACCCCTCAAAGTGACGTCAAATATGATGTGGTCCCTAAAAAAATGTTTTTGTAAATTTTGTTGGAAAAATGAGAAATCACTGGTCAACTTTTAACCCTTATAGCTCCCTAACAAAAAAAAATGTTGGTTCCAAAATTGTGCTGATGTAAAGTAGACATGTGGGAAATGTTATTTATTAACTATTTTGTGTGACATATCTCTCTGATTTAAGGGCATGAAAATTCAAAGTTTGAAAATTGCAAAATTTTCAAAATTTTCGCCAAATTTCCGATTTTTTCACAAATAAACGCAAGTGATATCGAAGAAATTTTACCACTATCATGAAGTACAATATGTCATGAAAAAACAGTCTCAGAATCAGGGGAATACGTTGAAGCGTTCCAGAGTAATTACCTCATAAAGTGACAGTGGTCAGAATTGAAAAAATTGGCCCGGTCACGAAGGCAAAAACAGGCTCTGGCGCGAAGTGGTTAACAAGGAGATATCTCTAAATAAATATTTATTCCAGATTATATAATGAATTGCTGTAGGAAATATTGCCATGCTAGTCCTAGGATTCTCTTCTCTCTTATGACATCATCAGATTCTATTTTATGACATCATCGGCTTCTCTCTTATGACCTCATTGGCTTCTCTTTTCTCTCTTATGACATCATAGCCTCCTCCTATATAACACAGCTGGATCCTCCACATGCACCAGTTGCAGCCGATCACTTGAGCAGAGCAGTCTTCTTCCCAGCGGATGTTTCCCCTTAGATGCCAAACAAGACCAGCATTTTCTTTGTGAAATTGATGGAAGATTGTGATTGACTAATCTCAGACTCGGCAGAAAAAGTTCATCACAAAGTCACAGGTAAATATCAATAATCCAGTTCTATGTTTTTACTTATATATAAGGTGAATGTGTTTATACAGTGTATGAGAGTGAGTATATATGCGTGTAATGTATATAAGGTGGATGTGAAAATATGCAGATATGTAGGTGTAGCATATATAAAGTCTATGTACATTAGTATGTAGTGTATATATGGTAGGTTTGTGTATATAGATATACAGTATCCAATATACAGTGTACATGCATTTGCATATAGAGTATACATGGTAGGTTTGTGTATATAGATATACAGTATCCAATATACAGTGTACATGCATTTGCATATAGAGTATATATGGTAGGTTTGTGTATATAGATATAGAGTATCCAATATACAGTGTACATGCATTTGCATATAGAGTATATATGGTAGGTTTGTGTATATAGATATACAGTATCCAATATACAGTGTACATGCATTTGCATATAGAGTATATATGGTAGGTTTGTGTATATAGATATAGAGTATCCAATATACAGTGTACATGCATTTGCATATAGAGTATACATGGTAGGTTTGTGTATATATAGTATATAGGTATAGAGTATACAGTGTATGTTCATTTATCTGTATAGTGTAACTGCATCAGGTAAAATGAGCTCTGATTAATAGTGCCAGGATGAGCACTTTAAATATTTATACATTTTATCATGTCAATAATAATAATAGTAGTTATGGAGTAAATTGCCATAGTGAGTTTTTTGGGGTGAAAAAGTTTAACAAGGAGATATCTCTAAATAAATATTTATTCCAGATTATATAATGAATTGCTGTAGGAAATATTGCCATGCTAGTACTAGGATTCTCTTCTCTCTTATGACATCATCAGATTCTATTTTATGACATCATCGGCTTCTCTCTTATGACCTCATCAGCTTCTCTTTTCTCTCTTATGACATCATCAGATTCTATTTTATGACATCATCGGCTTCTCTCTTATGACCTCATTGGCTTCTCTTTTCTCTCTTATGACATCATAGCCTCCTCCTATATAACACAGCTGGATCCTCCACATGCACCAGTTGCAGCCGATCACTTGAGCAGACAAGTCTTCTTCCCAATAGACGTGTCGCCTTAGATGCCAAACAAGACCAGCATTTTCTTCATGCCATAGATGGAAGATTATGATTGAATAATCTCAGACTCTGCACAAAAAGCCAATCACAAAGTCACAGGTAAGTATCAATAATCAAGTTCTAAACGTTTACAAAAGGTAGGTAGCAACATTCAGACTTTGTCTCTCCTGTCAGTGTTTCTCCCCTCCACTGTGCTCCCTATAGTATAAATTTCTAGGACCCCAGAACAATGACCGAAGTACTGCTGAGTACCAGGATTGCAGAGGTTGCCTCATATCATATCTGTTTATTGTACGGCTGAAGCTGTGGGAACTGTGGGAGAAACCATGTAAACCCTATCCCATATTACTGCCACCATTCTGTGGGTACAGGAATAAATCCTTTCCATAGGACTTGATCTTCTGCGCTCACATCAATATCGCAGAGCTCCCGAAGCTTCATCCAACACTGTTACACATTTATGAGACAAGGGGGTGGGGGAGGTTGTGATAACTGATGCTGTAACTCACGCATTTTGCAACACAGTTGTCATTCTTCATGCTTTGGATACTTACACTGTAAGGACACAGACACATTTTGGCTTGGATTTGGCATCGGTATTTCTAAGCCAAAATCAGGAGTGGGTGAAAAACCCAAAACAGGTGCAGATCTTTTCATAATAGATTATGTTTATGTTTCACTCTTGATTTTGGTTTCACAACACTGATATAAAGACATGACTAGGTACCTGTGGCCAAATAATATTGAGACATGATTAGGTACCTGTGGCCTAAAAAGTACCGTTAATGACACCCAATCCAAGAGATGGATGGGTCCTATAAGCTAATACCACGTCATTATGTACTAATACCTGATTATCAAAACACGTAGTAGGCTATGTGCCCACGATACGTTTTTTAATCGTTTCCGCAGCGGCAAAAACGCTGCAGAAATGCTTAAAAAATGCATGGTAGAAGGCCTGCCATGCTCCCCAATGATAATCCGCATGTGCTGCGCACATGCTGCGGAAATTTCCGCTGCGGATTATCATTGCGGAAAAAAACGCAGCATGTCCATTAATTTTGCGGAAACGCTGCGTTTTCGCCGCCATTGACTTGCATTGGAACGCATGGATTACGCATCACTGGAACGCATGGAAGGCGCATCTACAGATGAAATGTGTGGATGGTACCCGGGTGTGGAGGACAGGAGACTCTCCTCTGGACCCAGGTACCATAGAACCTGTGAAAAAAAAATAAAATAAAAAATAAATATCATATTTACCTTCTGGCGGCCCCCGCAGCGCTCGTCCTCCTTTGCCGGCATCTCGCGGTGAACTGTAGGATCTGCGCTGACGTCATAGTCATGTGACAGCAGGTCCTTCAGTACAGTGCACCGAGAGTTGCCGGCAGCCAGGACGGAGCGTAGCAAGACTGCGGGGGCCATCGGAAGGTGAGTATAGATTTATTTTTTTTATGTTTTCACATTCTTTGGGGGTCACACTATATAAATCCATGCTGTTTGCATGGATTTATATAGTGTGACCAAGTTGACAAGCACTTTCCAAGTGATGCTAAAATCGCTTGGAAAGCGCTTGTCAACCCACATGCGGAAATGCATGTGAAGAACGCTTCACATCCGCATGTCCCTGGCAGGAAAAACGCATGTACAATCCGCATGTACAATCCACATGCGTTTTTTCTGCCAGGGAGATGCAGAAACGCTCAGGAAAATATCCTGAGCATATCTACATCGTGGGCACATAGCCGCATACTTCAGACATATAAAAAACTAAAGTGTTGTGAATACAAATTTCAAATATTGAAAAATAGGTGAACTTCACATGTAGAGTTTGAATGATATATACTCCCGCTACTCATGGAGATGGATAGGGCAGCTTTAAGGGAAATTGAGGAGGCTGTTTTTTTGATAGGTGTAATTTCAACATTTTCCTAATACTTAGCATAAATTATCATATTTTTCACTTTAATGCTTTCTATAAAAAACTCAGGAGGACTACATAGTAAAAAATTAGGAAAAACACTTTTCCAACTAATTACAAATTTCCTGGAGGTGTAGATATGTGGAGAAGTCAATTACACTAATTTTAATGCTTTAGGGTACAATAGAGTAGTTAGAGATCTAATATTAATGTTTCTCTGCAGCATGTGTATTATACTCATACAGCTTTACAGCAGGCAAATTATATGCATTCACTACAATGCACACAAACACATCACTTCTGCATCCACAGGACATGCACACCAAGCTCTGCTATATATGCATACACAGCTCTGCTACATATATACACACAGTTTTCTAATATAACCACCCAGCTCTCCTACAACATCATGAAATTCCTTCCAGGAATGTGACTGATCACATGACCTGAAAGGTTCAATGGCTAATCAACAACTTTGTTTGATTGGGACCCTATCCATGCCACCTCACATATCAGGAGTGGCGTTATTCTTTTCATAAAGAGGTCCAAGGGCTAGTCTTGCAGAAGTTTTTTCAGCTACACAGGATGTGCAACATCCGTGCAAGACCTGGTGTCTTTCTCTCCTGCACTGCACCGATCAGATAGATCAGTGTGGGGCAGGAGAAAGGAGAACAGTTCTTTCAGTGATCAGGAAGGATGCTGTCAGCGTTTTCCTCCATCAGAATAAGCTGCCTCTAGACTGCAAGAAACACACACATTTTAGCATCATTTTGATTGTCTAAAATATACTGCAGCTAAAAATTACATTTGGTTTACAATGCATTTTGCCAGGTATGTTGTCACTTGTCACAGCTAAGAATTTTACATGCTGGGTTTTTTTATGGCACATATAGCACTGATAAGTTGTCACACTCTTGCTTAATATGTTAACATTCTGTCTGTAAACTGTATATGCATAGCTACCTTTTTGAAGCAATATTGAGATTTACTTAAGAACGTGGGGCCCAATAAATACCATCAATGGTGCCCAGTCCAAGAGATGGTGGATCCTATAGGTAAACACCACCTCATCATGCACTAAAACTTACTAAAAAAAAAAAGATGTGAAGTTCACACATATAGAAAATGGACATTTTGTGAATACATATTACACGTATTGTAAAATAGATAGAGCTCATATGTAGAGTTTGTTTGATAAACCTTCCTGCTACTTTGTCTAAATTAGAAGCAAATTGGTTGAACATTACTTCTACCTAAAATGGCAGAAAACGCACCTATCTTGGTGATGGACAGGACAGCTAGAGTGGATATGGAGGAGGCTGTTATTTTTTTTTTAATAGGTGTACTTTCACCAATTTGCTGATAATTCATTGAAAGTAGATGATCGGTACAATTGATGGCAATGCATTTTTTAAAGCTGTATTGTCATGAGTCAAATTTGATCATGTTAGGTTCTTGCATAGGTCCTATAGCATTGATAAGTTTCCACCCTCTTTCCTACATACACACATCTCTCCTGCATACACACACATCTCTCCTGCATACACACAACTCTACTACTATCACACATGCAGTTTTCCTAAATACACACACAACTCTCCTCCATACACAAACACAGTTCTAACACATATAGCTTTTCTACAGCTTTGAAGAATGCACTCACACCTCTGTTACATACACTCACTGTTATGCTACATAGTTGTACACAGCTTTCTTACATACACCAACAGCTCTCTTATATACTCATGCAGCTCCACACACACAAACACTTATATATATATATATATATATATGTACACTCATCAATCGTATACTTTACCACATCTTGAAATTCCTTCCAGGAATGTGACTGATCACATGACCTGAAAGGTTCAATGGCTAATCAACAACTTTGTTTGATTGGGACCCTATCCATGCCACCTCACATATCAGGAGTGTCGTTCTTCTTTTTATAAAGAGGTCCAAGGGCTAGTCTTGCAGAAGTTTTTTCAGCTACACAGGATGAACAACATCCGTGCAAGTCCTGGTGACTTTCTCCCCTGCACTGCACCGATCAGATAGATCAGTGTGGGGCAGGGGAAAGGAGAACAGTTCTTTCAGTGATCAGGAAGGATGCTTAAGAATGTGGGGCCCAATAAATACCATCATTGGTGCCCAGTCCAAGAGATGGTGGATCCTATAGGTAAACACCACTTCATCATGCACTAAAACTTACAAAAAAAAAAAGATGTGAAGTTCACACATATAGAAAATGGACATTTTGTGAATACATATTACACGTATTGTAAAATAGATAGGGCTCATATATAGAGTTTGTTTGATAAACCTTCCTGCTACTTTGTCTAAATTAGAAGCAAATTGGTTGAACATTACTTCTACCTAAAATGGCAGAAAACGCACCTATCTTGGTGATGGACAGGACAGCTAGAGGGGATATGGAGGAGGCTGTTATTTTTTTTTTTAATAGGTGTACTTTCACCAATTTGCTGATAATTCATTGAAAGTAGATGATCGGTACAATTGATGGCAATGCATTTTTTAAAACTGTATTGTCATGAGTCAAATTTGATCATGTTAGGTTCTTGCATAGGTCCTATAGCATTGATAAGTTTCCACCCTCTTTCCTACATACACACATCTCTCCTGCATACACACAACTCTACTACTATCACACACGCAGTTTTCCTAAATACACACACAACTCTCCTCCATACACAAACACAGTTCTAACACATATAGCTTTTCTACAGCTTTGAAGAATGCACTCACACCTCTGTTACAAACACTCACTGTTATGCTACATACTTGTACACAGCTTTCTTACATACACCAACACCTCTCTTATATACTCATGCAGCTCCACACACACAAACACTTATATATATATATATATATATATATATATATATGTACACTAATCCATCGTATACATTACCACAACCGGACATTCCTTCCAGGAATGTGACTGATCACATGACCTTAAAGGTTCAATGGCTAATCAACAACTTTGTTTGATTGGGACCCTATCCATGCCACCTCACATATCACGAGTGCCGTTCTTCTTTTCATAAAGAGGTCCAAGGGCTAGTCTTGCAGAAGTTTTTTCATCTACACAGGATGCGCAACATCCGTGCAAGTCCTGGTGACTTTCTCTCCTGCACTGCACCGATCAGATAGATCAGTGTGGGGCAGGAGAAAGGAGAACAGTTCTTTCAGTGATCAGGAAGGATGCTGTTAGCGTTTTCCTCCATCAGAATAAGCAGCCTCTAGACTGTAAGAAACACACACATTTTAGCATAATTTTGATTGTCTAAAATATACTGCAGCTAAAAATTACATTTGGTTTACAATGCATTTTGCCAGGTATGTTGTCACTTGTCAAAGCTAAGAATTTTACCATGCTGGGCTTTTTTATGACACATTTAGCACTGATAAGTTGTCACACTCTTGCTTAATATGTTAACATTCTGTCTGTAAACTGTATATGCATAACTACCTTTTTGAAGCAATATTGAGATTTACTTAAGAACGTGGGGCCCAATAAATACCATCATTGGTGCCCAGTCCAAGAGATGATGGATCCTATAGGTAAACACCACCTCATCATGCACTAAAACTTACTAAAAAAAAAAAGATGTGAAGTTCACACATATAGAAAATGGACATTTTGTGAATACATATTACACGTATTGTAAAATAGATAGAGCTCATATGTAGAGTTTGTTTGATAAACCTTCCTGCTACTTTGTCTAAATTAGAAGCAAATTGGTTGAACATTACTTCTACCTAAAATGGCAGAAAACGCACCTATCTTGGTGATGGACAGGACAGCTAGAGGGGATATGGAGGAGGCTGTTATTTTTTTTTTAATAGGTGTACTTTCACCAATTTGCTGATAATTCATTGAAAGTAGATGATCGGTACAATTGCTGTCAATGCATTTTTTAAAGCTGTATTGTCATGAGTCAAATTTGATCATGTTAGGTTCTTGCATAGGTCCTATAGCATTGATAAGTTTCCACCCTCTTTCCTACATACACACATCTCTCCTGCATACACACAACTCTACTACTATCACACACGCAATTTTCCGAAATACACACACAACTCTCCTCCATACACAAACACAGTTCTAACACATATAGCTTTTCTACAGCTTTGAAGTATGCACTCACACCTCTGTTACATACACGCACTGTTTTGCTACATACTTGTACACAGCTTTCTTACATACACCAACAGCTCTCTTATATACTCATGCAGCTCCACACACACAAACACTTATATATATATATATATATATATGTACACTCATCCATCGTATACATTACCACATCTTGAAATTCCTTCCAGGAATGTGACTGATCACATGACCTGAAAGGTTCAATGGCTAATCAACAACTTTGTTTGATTGGGACCCTATCCATGCCACCTCACATATCAGGAGTGTCGTTCTTCTTTTCATAAAGAGGTCCAAGGGCTAGTCTTGCAGAAGTTTTTTCAGCTACACAGGATGCGCAACATCCGTGCAAGTCCTGGTGACTTTCTCCCCTGCACTGCACCGATCAGATAGATCAGTGTGGGGCAGGAGAAAGGAGAACAGTTCTTTCAGTGATCATGAAGGATGCTGTCAGTGTTTTCCTCCATCAGAATAAGCAGCCTCTAGACTGTAAGAAACACACACATTTTAACATCATTTTGATTGTCTAAAATTTACTGCAGCTAAAAATTACATTTGGTTTACAATGCATTTTGCCAGATATGTTGTCACTTGTCAAAGCTAAGAATTTTACATGCTGGGTTTTTTTATGGCACATTTAGCACTGATAAGTTGTCACACTCTTGCTTAATATGTTAACATTCTGTCTGTAAACTGTATATGCATAGCTACCTTTTTGAAGCAATATTGAGATTTACTTAAGAACGTGGGGCCCAATAAATACCATCAATGGTGCCCAGTCCAAGAGATGGTGGATCCTATAGGTAAACACCACCTCATCATGCACTAAAACTTACTAAAAAAAAAAAAGATGTGAAGTTCACACATATAGAAAATGGACATTTTGTGAATACATATTACACGTATTGTAAAATAGATAGAGCTCATATGTAGAGTTTGTTTGATAAACTTTCCTACTACTTTGTCTAAATTACAAGCAAATTGGTTGAACATTACTTCTACCTAAAATGGCAGAAAACGCACCTATCTTGGTGATGGACAGGACAGCTAGAGGGGATATGGAGGAGGCTGTTATTTTTTTTTAAATAGGTGTACTTTCACCAATTTGCTGATAATTCATTGAAAGTAGATGATCGGTACAATTGCTGCCAATGCATTTTTTAAAGCTGTATTGTCATGAGTCAAATTTGATCATGGTAGGTTCTTGCATAGGTCCTATAGCATTGATAAGTTTCCACCCTCTTTCCTACATACACACATCTCTCCTGCATACACACAACTCTACTACTATCACACACGCAATTTTCCGAAATACACACACAACTCTCCTCCATACACAAACACAGTTCTAACACATATAGCTTTTCTACAGCTTTGAAGTATGCACTCACACCTCTGTTACATACACGCACTGTTTTGCTACATACTTGTACACAGCTTTCTTACATACACCAACAGCTCTCTTATATACTCATGCAGCTCCACACACACAAACACTTATATATATATATATATATATGTACACTCATCCATCGTATACATTACCACATCTTGAAATTCCTTCCAGGAATGTGACTGATCACATGACCTGAAAGGTTCAATGGCTAATCAACAACTTTGTTTGATTGGGACCCTATCCATGCCACCTCACATATCAGGAGTGTCGTTCTTCTTTTCATAAAGAGGTCCAAGGGCTAGTCTTGCAGAAGTTTTTTCAGCTACACAGGATGCGCAACATCCGTGCAAGTCCTGGTGACTTTCTCCCCTGCACTGCACCGATCAGATAGATCAGTGTGGGGCAGGAGAAAGGAGAACAGTTCTTTCAGTGATCATGAAGGATGCTATCAGTGTTTTCCTCCATCAGAATAAGCAGCCTCTAGACTGTAAGAAACACACACATTTTAACATCATTTTGATTGTCTAAAATTTACTGCAGCTAAAAATTACATTTGGTTTACAATGCATTTTGCCAGATATGTTGTCACTTGTCAAAGCTAAGAATTTTACATGCTGGGTTTTTTTATGGCACATTTAGCACTGATAAGTTGTCACACTCTTGCTTAATATGTTAACATTCTGTCTGTAAACTGTATATGCATAGCTACCTTTTTGAAGCAATATTGAGATTTACTTAAGAACGTGGGGCCCAATAAATACCATCAATGGTGCCCAGTCCAAGAGATGGTGGATCCTATAGGTAAACACCACCTCATCATGCACTAAAACTTACTAAAAAAAAAAAAGATGTGAAGTTCACACATATAGAAAATGGACATTTTGTGAATACATATTACACGTATTGTAAAATAGATAGAGCTCATATGTAGAGTTTGTTTGATAAACTTTCCTACTACTTTGTCTAAATTAGAAGCAAATTGGTTGAACATTACTTCTACCTAAAATGGCAGAAAACGTACCTATCTTGGTGATGGACAGGACAGCTAGAGGGGATATGGAGGAGGCTGTTATTTTTTTTTTAATAGGTGTACTTTCACCAATTTGCTGATAATTCATTGAAAGTAGATGATCGGTACAACTGCTGCCAATGCATTTTTTAAAGCTGTATTGTCATGAGTCAAATTTGATCATGTTAGGTTCTTGCATAGGTCCTATAGCATTGATAAGTTTCCACCCTCTTTCCTACATACACACATCTCTCCTGCATACACACAACTCTACTACTATCACACACGCAATTTTCCAAAATACACACACAACTCTCCTCCATACACAAACACAGTTCTAACACATATAGCTTTTCTACAGCTTTGAAGTATGCACTCACACCTCTGTTACATACACGCACTGTTTTGCTACATACTTGTACACAGCTTTCTTACATACACCAACAGCTCTCTTATATACTCATGCAGCTCCACACACACAAACACTTATATATATATATATATATATATATATATATATATATGTACACTCATCCATCGTATACATTACCACATCTTGAAATTCCTTCCAGGAATGTGACTGATCACATGACCTGAAAGGTTCAATGGCTAATCAACAACTTTGTTTGATTGGGACCCTATCCATGCCACCTCACATATCAGGAGTGTCGTTCTTCTTTTCATAAAGAGGTCCAAGGGCTAGTCTTGCAGAAGTTTTTTCAGCTACACAGGATGCGCAACATCCGTGCAAGTCCTGGTGACTTTCTCCCCTGCACTGCACCGATCAGATAGATCAGTGTGGGGCAGGAGAAAGGAGAACAGTTCTTTCAGTGATCATGAAGGATGCTGTCAGTGTTTTCCTCCATCAGAATAAGCAGCCTCTAGACTGTAAGAAACACACACATTTTAACATCATTTTGATTGTCTAAAATTTACTGCAGCTAAAAATTACATTTGGTTTACAATGCATTTTGCCAGATATGTTGTCACGTGTCAAAGCTAAGAATTTTACATGCTGGGTTTTTTTATGGCACATTTAGCACTGATAAGTTGTCACACTCTTGCTTAATATGTTAACATTCTGTCTGTAAACTGTATATGCATAGCTACCTTTTTGAAGCAATATTGAGATTTACTTAAGAACGTGGGGCCCAATAAATACAATCAATGGTGCCCAGTCCAAGAGATGATGGATCCTATAGGTAAACACCACCTCATCATGCACTAAAACTTACTAAAAAAAAAAAAGATGTGAAGTTCACACATATAGAAAATGGACATTTTGTGAATACATATTACACGTATTGTAAAATAGATAGAGCTCATATGTAGAGTTTGTTTGATAAACTTTCCTACTACTTTGTCTAAATTAGAAGCAAATTGGTTGAACATTACTTCTACCTAAAATGGCAGAAAACGCACCTATCTTGGTGATGGACAGGACAGCTAGAGGGGATATGGAGGAGGCTGTTATTTTTTTTTTAATAGGTGTACTTTCACCAATTTGCTGATAATTCATTGAAAGTAGATGATCGGTACAACTGCTGCCAATGCATTTTTTAAAGCTGTATTGTCATGAGTCAAATTTGATCATGTTAGGTTCTTGCATAGGTCCTATAGCATTGATAAGTTTCCACCCTCTTTCCTACATACACACATCTCTCCTGCATACACACAACTCTACTACTATCACACACGCAATTTTCCGAAATACACACACAACTCTCCTCCATACACAAACACAGTTCTAACACATATAGCTTTTCTACAGCTTTGAAGTATGCACTCACACCTCTGTTACATACACGCACTGTTTTGCTACATACTTGTACACAGCTTTCTTACATACACCAACAGCTCTCTTATATACTCATGCAGCTCCACACACACAAACACTTATATATATATATATATGTACACTCATCCATCGTATACATTACCACATCTTGAAATTCCTTCCAGGAATGTGACTGATCACATGACCTGAAAGGTTCAATGGCTAATCAACAACTTTGTTTGATTGGGACCCTATCCATGCCACCTCACATATCAGGAGTGTCGTTCTTCTTTTCATAAAGAGGTCCAAGGGCTAGTCTTGCAGAAGTTTTTTCAGCTACACAGGATGCGCAACATCCGTGCAAGTCCTGGTGACTTTCTCCCCTGCACTGCACCGATCAGATAGATCAGTGTGGGGCAGGAGAAAGGAGAACAGTTCTTTCAGTGATCATGAAGGATGCTGTCAGTGTTTTCCTCCATCAGAATAAGCAGCCTCTAGACTGTAAGAAACACACACATTTTAACATCATTTTGATTGTCTAAAATTTACTGCAGCTAAAAATTACATTTGGTTTACAATGCATTTTGCCAGATATGTTGTCACTTGTCAAAGCTAAGAATTTTACATGCTGGGTTTTTTTATGGCACATTTAGCACTGATAAGTTGTCACACTCTTGCTTAATATGTTAACATTCTGTCTGTAAACTGTATATGCATAGCTACCTTTTTGAAGCAATATTGAGATTTACTTAAGAACGTGGGGCCCAATAAATACCATCAATGGTGCCCAGTCCAAGAGATGGTGGATCCTATAGGTAAACACCACCTCATCATGCACTAAAACTTACTAAAAAAAAAAAAGATGTGAAGTTCACACATATAGAAAATGGACATTTTGTGAATACATATTACACGTATTGTAAAATAGATAGAGCTCATATGTAGAGTTTGTTTGATAAACTTTCCTACTACTTTGTCTAAATTACAAGCAAATTGGTTGAACATTACTTCTACCTAAAATGGCAGAAAACGCACCTATCTTGGTGATGGACAGGACAGCTAGAGGGGATATGGAGGAGGCTGTTATTTTTTTTTAAATAGGTGTACTTTCACCAATTTGCTGATAATTCATTGAAAGTAGATGATCGGTACAATTGCTGCCAATGCATTTTTTAAAGCTGTATTGTCATGAGTCAAATTTGATCATGGTAGGTTCTTGCATAGGTCCTATAGCATTGATAAGTTTCCACCCTCTTTCCTACATACACACATCTCTCCTGCATACACACAACTCTACTACTATCACACACGCAATTTTCCGAAATACACACACAACTCTCCTCCATACACAAACACAGTTCTAACACATATAGCTTTTCTACAGCTTTGAAGTATGCACTCACACCTCTGTTACATACACGCACTGTTTTGCTACATACTTGTACACAGCTTTCTTACATACACCAACAGCTCTCTTATATACTCATGCAGCTCCACACACACAAACACTTATATATATATATATATATATGTACACTCATCCATCGTATACATTACCACATCTTGAAATTCCTTCCAGGAATGTGACTGATCACATGACCTGAAAGGTTCAATGGCTAATCAACAACTTTGTTTGATTGGGACCCTATCCATGCCACCTCACATATCAGGAGTGTCGTTCTTCTTTTCATAAAGAGGTCCAAGGGCTAGTCTTGCAGAAGTTTTTTCAGCTACACAGGATGCGCAACATCCGTGCAAGTCCTGGTGACTTTCTCCCCTGCACTGCACCGATCAGATAGATCAGTGTGGGGCAGGAGAAAGGAGAACAGTTCTTTCAGTGATCATGAAGGATGCTATCAGTGTTTTCCTCCATCAGAATAAGCAGCCTCTAGACTGTAAGAAACACACACATTTTAACATCATTTTGATTGTCTAAAATTTACTGCAGCTAAAAATTACATTTGGTTTACAATGCATTTTGCCAGATATGTTGTCACTTGTCAAAGCTAAGAATTTTACATGCTGGGTTTTTTTATGGCACATTTAGCACTGATAAGTTGTCACACTCTTGCTTAATATGTTAACATTCTGTCTGTAAACTGTATATGCATAGCTACCTTTTTGAAGCAATATTGAGATTTACTTAAGAACGTGGGGCCCAATAAATACCATCAATGGTGCCCAGTCCAAGAGATGGTGGATCCTATAGGTAAACACCACCTCATCATGCACTAAAACTTACTAAAAAAAAAAAAGATGTGAAGTTCACACATATAGAAAATGGACATTTTGTGAATACATATTACACGTATTGTAAAATAGATAGAGCTCATATGTAGAGTTTGTTTGATAAACTTTCCTACTACTTTGTCTAAATTAGAAGCAAATTGGTTGAACATTACTTCTACCTAAAATGGCAGAAAACGTACCTATCTTGGTGATGGACAGGACAGCTAGAGGGGATATGGAGGAGGCTGTTATTTTTTTTTTAATAGGTGTACTTTCACCAATTTGCTGATAATTCATTGAAAGTAGATGATCGGTACAACTGCTGCCAATGCATTTTTTAAAGCTGTATTGTCATGAGTCAAATTTGATCATGTTAGGTTCTTGCATAGGTCCTATAGCATTGATAAGTTTCCACCCTCTTTCCTACATACACACATCTCTCCTGCATACACACAACTCTACTACTATCACACACGCAATTTTCCAAAATACACACACAACTCTCCTCCATACACAAACACAGTTCTAACACATATAGCTTTTCTACAGCTTTGAAGTATGCACTCACACCTCTGTTACATACACGCACTGTTTTGCTACATACTTGTACACAGCTTTCTTACATACACCAACAGCTCTCTTATATACTCATGCAGCTCCACACACACAAACACTTATATATATATATATATATATATATATATATATATATATGTACACTCATCCATCGTATACATTACCACATCTTGAAATTCCTTCCAGGAATGTGACTGATCACATGACCTGAAAGGTTCAATGGCTAATCAACAACTTTGTTTGATTGGGACCCTATCCATGCCACCTCACATATCAGGAGTGTCGTTCTTCTTTTCATAAAGAGGTCCAAGGGCTAGTCTTGCAGAAGTTTTTTCAGCTACACAGGATGCGCAACATCCGTGCAAGTCCTGGTGACTTTCTCCCCTGCACTGCACCGATCAGATAGATCAGTGTGGGGCAGGAGAAAGGAGAACAGTTCTTTCAGTGATCATGAAGGATGCTGTCAGTGTTTTCCTCCATCAGAATAAGCAGCCTCTAGACTGTAAGAAACACACACATTTTAACATCATTTTGATTGTCTAAAATTTACTGCAGCTAAAAATTACATTTGGTTTACAATGCATTTTGCCAGATATGTTGTCACGTGTCAAAGCTAAGAATTTTACATGCTGGGTTTTTTTATGGCACATTTAGCACTGATAAGTTGTCACACTCTTGCTTAATATGTTAACATTCTGTCTGTAAACTGTATATGCATAGCTACCTTTTTGAAGCAATATTGAGATTTACTTAAGAACGTGGGGCCCAATAAATACAATCAATGGTGCCCAGTCCAAGAGATGATGGATCCTATAGGTAAACACCACCTCATCATGCACTAAAACTTACTAAAAAAAAAAAAGATGTGAAGTTCACACATATAGAAAATGGACATTTTGTGAATACATATTACACGTATTGTAAAATAGATAGAGCTCATATGTAGAGTTTGTTTGATAAACTTTCCTACTACTTTGTCTAAATTAGAAGCAAATTGGTTGAACATTACTTCTACCTAAAATGGCAGAAAACGCACCTATCTTGGTGATGGACAGGACAGCTAGAGGGGATATGGAGGAGGCTGTTATTTTTTTTTTAATAGGTGTACTTTCACCAATTTGCTGATAATTCATTGAAAGTAGATGATCGGTACAACTGCTGCCAATGCATTTTTTAAAGCTGTATTGTCATGAGTCAAATTTGATCATGTTAGGTTCTTGCATAGGTCCTATAGCATTGATAAGTTTCCACCCTCTTTCCTACATACACACATCTCTCCTGCATACACACAACTCTACTACTATCACACACGCAATTTTCCGAAATACACACACAACTCTCCTCCATACACAAACACAGTTCTAACACATATAGCTTTTCTACAGCTTTGAAGTATGCACTCACACCTCTGTTACATACACGCACTGTTTTGCTACATACTTGTACACAGCTTTCTTACATACACCAACAGCTCTCTTATATACTCATGCAGCTCCACACACACAAACACTTATATATATATATATATGTACACTCATCCATCGTATACATTACCACATCTTGAAATTCCTTCCAGGAATGTGACTGATCACATGACCTGAAAGGTTCAATGGCTAATCAACAACTTTGTTTGATTGGGACCCTATCCATGCCACCTCACATATCAGGAGTGTCGTTCTTCTTTTCATAAAGAGGTCCAAGGGCTAGTCTTGCAGAAGTTTTTTCAGCTACACAGGATGCGCAACATCCGTGCAAGTCCTGGTGACTTTCTCCCCTGCACTGCACCGATCAGATAGATCAGTGTGGGGCAGGAGAAAGGAGAACAGTTCTTTCAGTGATCATGAAGGATGCTGTCAGTGTTTTCCTCCATCAGAATAAGCAGCCTCTAGACTGTAAGAAACACACACATTTTAACATCATTTTGATTGTCTAAAATTTACTGCAGCTAAAAATTACATTTGGTTTACAATGCATTTTGCCAGATATGTTGTCACTTGTCAAAGCTAAGAATTTTACATGCTGGGTTTTTTTATGGCACATTTAGCACTGATAAGTTGTCACACTCTTGCTTAATATGTTAACATTCTGTCTGTAAACTGTATATGCATAGCTACCTTTTTGAAGCAATATTGAGATTTACTTAAGAACGTGGGGCCCAATAAATACCATCAATGGTGCCCAGTCCAAGAGATGGTGGATCCTATAGGTAAACACCACCTCATCATGCACTAAAACTTACTAAAAAAAAAAAAGATGTGAAGTTCACACATATAGAAAATGGACATTTTGTGAATACATATTACACGTATTGTAAAATAGATAGAGCTCATATGTAGAGTTTGTTTGATAAACTTTCCTACTACTTTGTCTAAATTAGAAGCAAATTGGTTGAACATTACTTCTACCTAAAATGGCAGAAAACGTACCTATCTTGGTGATGGACAGGACAGCTAGAGGGGATATGGAGGAGGCTGTTATTTTTTTTTTAATAGGTGTACTTTCACCAATTTGCTGATAATTCATTGAAAGTAGATGATCGGTACAATTGCTGCCAATGCATTTTTTAAAGCTGTATTGTCATGAGTCAAATTTGATCATGTTAGGTTCTTGCATAGGTCCTATAGCATTGATAAGTTTCCACCCTCTTTCCTACATACACACATCTCTCCTGCATACACACAACTCTACTACTATCACACACGCAATTTTCCGAAATACACACACAACTCTCCTCCATACACAAACACAGTTCTAACACATATAGCTTTTCTACAGCTTTGAAGTATGCACTCACACCTCTGTTACATACACGCACTGTTTTGCTACATACTTGTACACAGCTTTCTTACATACACCAACAGCTCTCTTATATACTCATGGAGCTCCACACACACAAACACTTATATATATATATATATATATATATATATGTACACTCATCCATCGTATACATTACCACATCTTGAAATTCCTTCCAGGAATGTGACTGATCACATGACCTGAAAGGTTCAATGGCTAATCAACAACTTTGTTTGATTGGGACCCTATCCATGCCACCTCACATATCAGGAGTGTCGTTCTTCTTTTCATAAAGAGGTCCAAGGGCTAGTCTTGCAGAAGTTTTTTCAGCTACACAGGATGCGCAACATCCGTGCAAGTCCTGGTGACTTTCTCCCCTGCACTGCACCGATCAGATAGATCAGTGTGGGGCAGGAGAAAGGAGAACAGTTCTTTCAGTGATCATGAAGGATGCTATCAGTGTTTTCCTCCATCAGAATAAGCAGCCTCTAGACTGTAAGAAACACACACATTTTAACATCATTTTGATTGTCTAAAATTTACTGCAGCTAAAAATTACATTTGGTTTACAATGCATTTTGCCAGATATGTTGTCACTTGTCAAAGCTAAGAATTTTACATGCTGGGTTTTTTTATGGCACATTTAGCACTGATAAGTTGTCACACTCTTGCTTAATATGTTAACATTCTGTCTGTAAACTGTATATGCATAGCTACCTTTTTGAAGCAATATTGAGATTTACTTAAGAACGTGGGGCCCAATAAATACCATCAATGGTGCCCAGTCCAAGAGATGGTGGATCCTATAGGTAAACACCACCTCATCATGCACTAAAACTTACTAAAAAAAAAAAAGATGTGAAGTTCACACATATAGAAAATGGACATTTTGTGAATACATATTACACGTATTGTAAAATAGATAGAGCTCATATGTAGAGTTTGTTTGATAAACTTTCCTACTACTTTGTCTAAATTAGAAGCAAATTGGTTGAACATTACTTCTACCTAAAATGGCAGAAAACGCACCTATCTTGGTGATGGACAGGACAGCTAGAGGGGATATGGAGGAGGCTGTTATTTTTTTTTTAATAGGTGTACTTTCACCAATTTGCTGATAATTCATTGAAAGTAGATGATCGGTACAATTGCTGCCAATGCATTTTTTAAAGCTGTATTGTCATGAGTCAAATTTGATCATGTTAGGTTCTTGCATAGGTCCTATAGCATTGATAAGTTTCCACCCTCTTTCCTACATACACACATCTCTCCTGCATACACACAACTCTACTACTATCACACACGCAATTTTCCGAAATACACACACAACTCTCCTCCATACACAAACACAGTTCTAACACATATAGCTTTTCTACAGCTTTGAAGTATGCACTCACACCTCTGTTACATACACGCACTGTTTTGCTACATACTTGTACACAGCTTTCTTACATACACCAACAGCTCTCTTATATACTCATGCAGCTCCACACACACAAACACTTATATATATATATACATATATATATATGTACACTCATCCATCGTATACATTACCACATCTTGAAATTCCTTCCAGGAATGTGACTGATCACATGACCTGAAAGGTTCAATGGCTAATCAACAACTTTGTTTGATTGGGACCCTATCCATGCCACCTCACATATCAGGAGTGTCGTTCTTCTTTTCATAAAGAGGTCCAAGGGCTAGTCTTGCAGAAGTTTTTTCAGCTACACAGGATGCGCAACATCCGTGCAAGTCCTGGTGACTTTCTCCCCTGCACTGCACCGATCAGATAGATCAGTGTGGGGCAGGAGAAAGGAGAACAGTTCTTTCAGTGATCATGAAGGATGCTATCAGTGTTTTCCTCCATCAGAATAAGCAGCCTCTAGACTGTAAGAAACACACACATTTTAACATCATTTTGATTGTCTAAAATTTACTGCAGCTAAAAATTACATTTGGTTTACAATGCATTTTGCCAGATATGTTGTCACTTGTCAAAGCTAAGAATTTTACATGCTGGGTTTTTTTATGGCACATTTAGCACTGATAAGTTGTCACACTCTTGCTTAATATGTTAACATTCTGTCTGTAAACTGTATATGCATAGCTACCTTTTTGAAGCAATATTGAGATTTACTTAAGAACGTGGGGCCCAATAAATACCATCAATGGTGCCCAGTCCAAGAGATGGTGGATCCTATAGGTAAACACCACCTCATCATGCACTAAAACTTACTAAAAAAAAAAAAGATGTGAAGTTCACACATATAGAAAATGGACATTTTGTGAATACATATTACACGTATTGTAAAATAGATAGAGCTCATATGTAGAGTTTGTTTGATAAACTTTCCTACTACTTTGTCTAAATTAGAAGCAAATTGGTTGAACATTACTTCTACCTAAAATGGCAGAAAACGCACCTATCTTGGTGATGGACAGGACAGCTAGAGGGGATATGGAGGAGGCTGTTATTTTTTTTTTAATAGGTGTACTTTCACCAATTTGCTGATAATTCATTGAAAGTAGATGATCGGTACAATTGCTGCCAATGCATTTTTTAAAGCTGTATTGTCATGAGTCAAATTTGATCATGTTAGGTTCTTGCATAGGTCCTATAGCATTGATAAGTTTCCACCCTCTTTCCTACATACACACATCTCTCCTGCATACACACAACTCTACTACTATCACACACGCAATTTTCCGAAATACACACACAACTCTCCTCCATACACAAACACAGTTCTAACACATATAGCTTTTCTACAGCTTTGAAGTATGCACTCACACCTCTGTTACATACACGCACTGTTTTGCTACATACTTGTACACAGCTTTCTTACATACACCAACAGCTCTCTTATATACTCATGCAGCTCCACACACACAAACACTTATATATATATATACATATATATATATGTACACTCATCCATCGTATACATTACCACATCTTGAAATTCCTTCCAGGAATGTGACTGATCACATGACCTGAAAGGTTCAATGGCTAATCAACAACTTTGTTTGATTGGGACCCTATCCATGCCACCTCACATATCAGGAGTGTCGTTCTTCTTTTCATAAAGAGGTCCAAGGGCTAGTCTTGCAGAAGTTTTTTCAGCTACACAGGATGCGCAACATCCGTGCAAGTCCTGGTGACTTTCTCCCCTGCACTGCACCGATCAGATAGATCAGTGTGGGGCAGGAGAAAGGAGAACAGTTCTTTCAGTGATCATGAAGGATGCTGTCAGTGTTTTCCTCCATCAGAATAAGCAGCCTCTAGACTGTAAGAAACACACACATTTTAACATCATTTTGATTGTCTAAAATTTACTGCAGCTAAAAATTACATTTGGTTTACAATGCATTTTGCCAGATATGTTGTCACTTGTCAAAGCTAAGAATTTTACATGCTGGGTTTTTTTATGGCACATTTAGCACTGATAAGTTGTCACACTCTTGCTTAATATGTTAACATTCTGTCTGTAAACTGTATATGCATAGCTACCTTTTTGAAGCAATATTGAGATTTACTTAAGAACGTGGGGCCCAATAAATACCATCAATGGTGCCCAGTCCAAGAGATGGTGGATCCTATAGGTAAACACCACCTCATCATGCACTAAAACTTACTAAAAAAAAAAAAGATGTGAAGTTCACACATATAGAAAATGGACATTTTGTGAATACATATTACACGTATTGTAAAATAGATAGAGCTCATATGTAGAGTTTGTTTGATAAACTTTCCTACTACTTTGTCTAAATTAGAAGCAAATTGGTTGAACATTACTTCTACCTAAAATGGCAGAAAACGCACCTATCTTGGTGATGGACAGGACAGCTAGAGGGGATATGGAGGAGGCTGTTATTTTTTTTTTAATAGGTGTACTTTCACCAATTTGCTGATAATTCATTGAAAGTAGATGATCGGTACAATTGCTGCCAATGCATTTTTTAAAGCTGTATTGTCATGAGTCAAATTTGATCATGTTAGGTTCTTGCATAGGTCCTATAGCATTGATAAGTTTCCACCCTCTTTCCTACATACACACATCTCTCCTGCATACACACAACTCTACTACTATCACACACGCAATTTTCCGAAATACACACACAACTCTCCTCCATACACAAACACAGTTCTAACACATATAGCTTTTCTACAGCTTTGAAGTATGCACTCACACCTCTGTTACATACACGCACTGTTTTGCTACATACTTGTACACAGCTTTCTTACATACACCAACAGCTCTCTTATATACTCATGCAGCTCCACACACACAAACACTTATATATATATATACATATATATATATGTACACTCATCCATCGTATACATTACCACATCTTGAAATTCCTTCCAGGAATGTGACTGATCACATGACCTGAAAGGTTCAATGGCTAATCAACAACTTTGTTTGATTGGGACCCTATCCATGCCACCTCACATATCAGGAGTGTCGTTCTTCTTTTCATAAAGAGGTCCAAGGGCTAGTCTTGCAGAAGTTTTTTCAGCTACACAGGATGCGCAACATCCGTGCAAGTCCTGGTGACTTTCTCCCCTGCACTGCACCGATCAGATAGATCAGTGTGGGGCAGGAGAAAGGAGAACAGTTCTTTCAGTGATCATGAAGGATGCTGTCAGTGTTTTCCTCCATCAGAATAAGCAGCCTCTAGACTGTAAGAAACACACACATTTTAACATCATTTTGATTGTCTAAAATTTACTGCAGCTAAAAATTACATTTGGTTTACAATGCATTTTGCCAGATATGTTGTCACTTGTCAAAGCTAAGAATTTTACATGCTGGGTTTTTTTATGGCACATTTAGCACTGATAAGTTGTCACACTCTTGCTTAATATGTTAACATTCTGTCTGTAAACTGTATATGCATAGCTACCTTTTTGAAGCAATATTGAGATTTACTTAAGAACGTGGGGCCCAATAAATACCATCAATGGTGCCCAGTCCAAGAGATGGTGGATCCTATAGGTAAACACCACCTCATCATGCACTAAAACTTACTAAAAAAAAAAAAGATGTGAAGTTCACACATATAGAAAATGGACATTTTGTGAATACATATTACACGTATTGTAAAATAGATAGAGCTCATATGTAGAGTTTGTTTGATAAACTTTCCTACTACTTTGTCTAAATTAGAAGCAAATTGGTTGAACATTACTTCTACCTAAAATGGCAGAAAACGCACCTATCTTGGTGATGGACAGGACAGCTAGAGGGGATATGGAGGAGGCTGTTATTTTTTTTTTAATAGGTGTACTTTCACCAATTTGCTGATAATTCATTGAAAGTAGATGATCGGTACAATTGCTGCCAATGCATTTTTTAAAGCTGTATTGTCATGAGTCAAATTTGATCATGTTAGGTTCTTGCATAGGTCCTATAGCATTGATAAGTTTCCACCCTCTTTCCTACATACACACATCTCTCCTGCATACACACAACTCTACTACTATCACACACGCAATTTTCCGAAATACACACACAACTCTCCTCCATACACAAACACAGTTCTAACACATATAGCTTTTCTACAGCTTTGAAGTATGCACTCACACCTCTGTTACATACACGCACTGTTTTGCTACATACTTGTACACAGCTTTCTTACATACACCAACAGCTCTCTTATATACTCATGCAGCTCCACACACACAAACACTTATATATATATATACATATATATATATGTACACTCATCCATCGTATACATTACCACATCTTGAAATTCCTTCCAGGAATGTGACTGATCACATGACCTGAAAGGTTCAATGGCTAATCAACAACTTTGTTTGATTGGGACCCTATCCATGCCACCTCACATATCAGGAGTGTCGTTCTTCTTTTCATAAAGAGGTCCAAGGGCTAGTCTTGCAGAAGTTTTTTCAGCTACACAGGATGCGCAACATCCGTGCAAGTCCTGGTGACTTTCTCCCCTGCACTGCACCGATCAGATAGATCAGTGTGGGGCAGGAGAAAGGAGAACAGTTCTTTCAGTGATCATGAAGGATGCTGTCAGTGTTTTCCTCCATCAGAATAAGCAGCCTCTAGACTGTAAGAAACACACACATTTTAACATCATTTTGATTGTCTAAAATTTACTGCAGCTAAAAATTACATTTGGTTTACAATGCATTTTGCCAGATATGTTGTCACTTGTCAAAGCTAAGAATTTTACATGCTGGGTTTTTTTATGGCACATTTAGCACTGATAAGTTGTCACACTCTTGCTTAATATGTTAACATTCTGTCTGTAAACTGTATATGCATAGCTACCTTTTTGAAGCAATATTGAGATTTACTTAAGAACGTGGGGCCCAATAAATACCATCAATGGTGCCCAGTCCAAGAGATGGTGGATCCTATAGGTAAACACCACCTCATCATGCACTAAAACTTACTAAAAAAAAAAAAGATGTGAAGTTCACACATATAGAAAATGGACATTTTGTGAATACATATTACACGTATTGTAAAATAGATAGAGCTCATATGTAGAGTTTGTTTGATAAACTTTCCTACTACTTTGTTTAAATTAGAAGCAAATTGGTTGAACATTACTTCTACCTAAAATGGCAGAAAACGCACCTATCTTGGTGATGGACAGGACAGCTAGAGGGGATATGGAGGAGGCTGTTATTTTTTTTTTAATAGGTGTACTTTCACCAATTTGCTGATAATTCATTGAAAGTAGATGATCGGTACAATTGCTGCCAATGCATTTTTTAAAGCTGTATTGTCATGAGTCAAATTTGATCATGTTAGGTTCTTGCATAGGTCCTATAGCATTGATAAGTTTCCACCCTCTTTCCTACATACACACATCTCTCCTGCATACACACAACTCTACTACTATCACACACGCAATTTTCCAAAATACACACACAACTCTCCTCCATACACAAACACAGTTCTAACACATATAGCTTTTCTACAGCTTTGAAGTATGCACTTACACCTCTGTTACATACACGCACTGTTTTGCTACATACTTGTACACAGCTTTCTTACATACACCAACAGCTCTCTTATATACTCATGCAGCTCCACACACACAAACACTTATATATATATATATATATATGTACACTCATCCATCGTATACATTACCACATCTTGAAATTCCTTCCAGGAATGTGACTGATCACATGACCTGAAAGGTTCAATGGCTAATCAACAACTTTGTTTGATTGGGACCCTATCCATGCCACCTCACATATCAGGAGTGTCGTTCTTCTTTTCATAAAGAGGTCCAAGGGCTAGTCTTGCAGAAGTTTTTTCAGCTACACAGGATGCGCAACATCCGTGCAAGTCCTGGTGACTTTCTCCCCTGCACTGCACCGATCAGATAGATCAGTGTGGGGCAGGAGAAAGGAGAACAGTTCTTTCAGTGATCATGAAGGATGCTGTCAGTGTTTTCCTCCATCAGAATAAGCAGCCTCTAGACTGTAAGAAACACACACATTTTAACATCATTTTGATTGTCTAAAATTTACTGCAGCTAAAAATTACATTTGGTTTACAATGCATTTTGCCAGATATGTTGTCACTTGTCAAAGCTAAGAATTTTACATGCTGGGTTTTTTTATGGCACATTTAGCACTGATAAGTTGTCACACTCTTGCTTAATATGTTAACATTCTGTCTGTAAACTGTATATGCATAGCTACCTTTTTGAAGCAATATTGAGATTTACTTAAGAACGTGGGGCCCAATAAATACCATCAATGGTGCCCAGTCCAAGAGATGGTGGATCCTATAGGTAAACACCACCTCATCATGCACTAAAACTTACTAAAAAAAAAAAAGATGTGAAGTTCACACATATAGAAAATGGACATTTTGTGAATACATATTACACGTATTGTAAAATAGATAGAGCTCATATGTAGAGTTTGTTTGATAAACTTTCCTACTACTTTGTTTAAATTAGAAGCAAATTGGTTGAACATTACTTCTACCTAAAATGGCAGAAAACGCACCTATCTTGGTGATGGACAGGACAGCTAGAGGGGATATGGAGGAGGCTGTTATTTTTTTTTTAATAGGTGTACTTTCACCAATTTGCTGATAATTCATTGAAAGTAGATGATCGGTACAATTGCTGCCAATGCATTTTTTAAAGCTGTATTGTCATGAGTCAAATTTGATCATGTTAGGTTCTTGCATAGGTCCTATAGCATTGATAAGTTTCCACCCTCTTTCCTACATACACACATCTCTCCTGCATACACACAACTCTACTACTATCACACACGCAATTTTCCAAAATACACACACAACTCTCCTCCATACACAAACACAGTTCTAACACATATAGCTTTTCTACAGCTTTGAAGTATGCACTTACACCTCTGTTACATACACGCACTGTTTTGCTACATACTTGTACACAGCTTTCTTACATACACCAACAGCTCTCTTATATACTCATGCAGCTCCACACACACAAACACTTATATATATATATATATATATATGTACACTCATCCATCGTATACATTACCACATCTTGAAATTCCTTCCAGGAATGTGACTGATCACATGACCTGAAAGGTTCAATGGCTAATCAACAACTTTGTTTGATTGGGACCCTATCCATGCCACCTCACATATCAGGAGTGTCGTTCTTCTTTTCATAAAGAGGTCCAAGGGCTAGTCTTGCAGAAGTTTTTTCAGCTACACAGGATGCGCAACATCCGTGCAAGTCCTGGTGACTTTCTCCCCTGCACTGCACCGATCAGATAGATCAGTGTGGGGCAGGAGAAAGGAGAACAGTTCTTTCAGTGATCATGAAGGATGCTGTCAGTGTTTTCCTCCATCAGAATAAGCAGCCTCTAGACTGTAAGAAACACACACATTTTAACATCATTTTGATTGTCTAAAATTTACTGCAGCTAAAAATTACATTTGGTTTACAATGCATTTTGCCAGATATGTTGTCACTTGTCAAAGCTAAGAATTTTACATGCTGGGTTTTTTTATGGCACATTTAGCACTGATAAGTTGTCACACTCTTGCTTAATATGTTAACATTCTGTCTGTAAACTGTATATGCATAGCTACCTTTTTGAAGCAATATTGAGATTTACTTAAGAACGTGGGGCCCAATAAATACCATCAATGGTGCCCAGTCCAAGAGATGGTGGATCCTATAGGTAAACACCACCTCATCATGCACTAAAACTTACTAAAAAAAAAAAAGATGTGAAGTTCACACATATAGAAAATGGACATTTTGTGAATACATATTACACGTATTGTAAAATAGATAGAGCTCATATGTAGAGTTTGTTTGATAAACTTTCCTACTACTTTGTTTAAATTAGAAGCAAATTGGTTGAACATTACTTCTACCTAAAATGGCAGAAAACGCACCTATCTTGGTGATGGACAGGACAGCTAGAGGGGATATGGAGGAGGCTGTTATTTTTTTTTTAATAGGTGTACTTTCACCAATTTGCTGATAATTCATTGAAAGTAGATGATCGGTACAATTGCTGCCAATGCATTTTTTAAAGCTGTATTGTCATGAGTCAAATTTGATCATGTTAGGTTCTTGCATAGGTCCTATAGCATTGATAAGTTTCCACCCTCTTTCCTACATACACACATCTCTCCTGCATACACACAACTCTACTACTATCACACACGCAATTTTCCAAAATACACACACAACTCTCCTCCATACACAAACACAGTTCTAACACATATAGCTTTTCTACAGCTTTGAAGTATGCACTTACACCTCTGTTACATACACGCACTGTTTTGCTACATACTTGTACACAGCTTTCTTACATACACCAACAGCTCTCTTATATACTCATGCAGCTCCACACACACAAACACTTATATATATATATATATATATATGTACACTCATCCATCGTATACATTACCACATCTTGAAATTCCTTCCAGGAATGTGACTGATCACATGACCTGAAAGGTTCAATGGCTAATCAACAACTTTGTTTGATTGGGACCCTATCCATGCCACCTCACATATCAGGAGTGTCGTTCTTCTTTTCATAAAGAGGTCCAAGGGCTAGTCTTGCAGAAGTTTTTTCAGCTACACAGGATGCGCAACATCCGTGCAAGTCCTGGTGACTTTCTCCCCTGCACTGCACCGATCAGATAGATCAGTGTGGGGCAGGAGAAAGGAGAACAGTTCTTTCAGTGATCATGAAGGATGCTGTCAGTGTTTTCCTCCATCAGAATAAGCAGCCTCTAGACTGTAAGAAACACACACATTTTAACATCATTTTGATTGTCTAAAATTTACTGCAGCTAAAAATTACATTTGGTTTACAATGCATTTTGCCAGATATGTTGTCACTTGTCAAAGCTAAGAATTTTACATGCTGGGTTTTTTTATGGCACATTTAGCACTGATAAGTTGTCACACTCTTGCTTAATATGTTAACATTCTGTCTGTAAACTGTATATGCATAGCTACCTTTTTGAAGCAATATTGAGATTTACTTAAGAACGTGGGGCCCAATAAATACCATCAATGGTGCCCAGTCCAAGAGATGGTGGATCCTATAGGTAAACACCACCTCATCATGCACTAAAACTTACTAAAAAAAAAAAAGATGTGAAGTTCACACATATAGAAAATGGACATTTTGTGAATACATATTACACGTATTGTAAAATAGACAGAGCTCATATGTAGAGTTTGTTTGATAAACTTTCCTACTACTTTGTTTAAATTAGAAGCAAATTGGTTGAACATTACTTCTACCTAAAATGGCAGAAAACGCACCTATCTTGGTGATGGACAGGACAGCTAGAGGGGATATGGAGGAGGCTGTTATTTTTTTTTTAATAGGTGTACTTTCACCAATTTGCTGATAATTCATTGAAAGTAGATGATCGGTACAATTGCTGCCAATGCATTTTTTAAAGCTGTATTGTCATGAGTCAAATTTGATCATGTTAGGTTCTTGCATAGGTCCTATAGCATTGATAAGTTTCCACCCTCTTTCCTACATACACACATCTCTCCTGCATACACACAACTCTACTACTATCACACACGCAATTTTCCAAAATACACACACAACTCTCCTCCATACACAAACACAGTTCTAACACATATAGCTTTTCTACAGCTTTGAAGTATGCACTTACACCTCTGTTACATACACGCACTGTTTTGCTACATACTTGTACACAGCTTTCTTACATACACCAACAGCTCTCTTATATACTCATGCAGCTCCACACACACAAACACTTATATATATATATATATATATATATATATATGTACACTCATCCATCGTATACATTACCACATCTTGAAATTCCTTCCAGGAATGTGACTGATCACATGACCTGAAAGGTTCAATGGCTAATCAACAACTTTGTTTGATTGGGACCCTATCCATGCCACCTCACATATCAGGAGTGTCGTTCTTCTTTTCATAAAGAGGTCCAAGGGCTAGTCTTGCAGAAGTTTTTTCAGCTACACAGGATGCGCAACATCCGTGCAAGTCCTGGTGACTTTCTCCCCTGCACTGCACCGATCAGATAGATCAGTGTGGGGCAGGAGAAAGGAGAACAGTTCTTTCAGTGATCATGAAGGATGCTGTCAGTGTTTTCCTCCATCAGAATAAGCAGCCTCTAGACTGTAAGAAACACACACATTTTAACATCATTTTGATTGTCTAAAATTTACTGCAGCTAAAAATTACATTTGGTTTACAATGCATTTTGCCAGATATGTTGTCACTTGTCAAAGCTAAGAATTTTACATGCTGGGTTTTTTTATGGCACATTTAGCACTGATAAGTTGTCACACTCTTGCTTAATATGTTAACATTCTGTCTGTAAACTGTATATGCATAGCTACCTTTTTGAAGCAATATTGAGATTTACTTAAGAACGTGGGGCCCAATAAATACCATCAATGGTGCCCAGTCCAAGAGATGGTGGATCCTATAGGTAAACACCACCTCATCATGCACTAAAACTTACTAAAAAAAAAAAAGATGTGAAGTTCACACATATAGAAAATGGACATTTTGTGAATACATATTACACGTATTGTAAAATAGATAGAGCTCATATGTAGAGTTTGTTTGATAAACTTTCCTACTACTTTGTTTAAATTAGAAGCAAATTGGTTGAACATTACTTCTACCTAAAATGGCAGAAAACGCACCTATCTTGGTGATGGACAGGACAGCTAGAGGGGATATGGAGGAGGCTGTTATTTTTTTTTTAATAGGTGTACTTTCACCAATTTGCTGATAATTCATTGAAAGTAGATGATCGGTACAATTGCTGCCAATGCATTTTTTAAAGCTGTATTGTCATGAGTCAAATTTGATCATGTTAGGTTCTTGCATAGGTCCTATAGCATTGATAAGTTTCCACCCTCTTTCCTACATACACACATCTCTCCTGCATACACACAACTCTACTACTATCACACACGCAATTTTCCAAAATACACACACAACTCTCCTCCATACACAAACACAGTTCTAACACATATAGCTTTTCTACAGCTTTGAAGTATGCACTTACACCTCTGTTACATACACGCACTGTTTTGCTACATACTTGTACACAGCTTTCTTACATACACCAACAGCTCTCTTATATACTCATGCAGCTCCACACACACAAACACTTATATATATATATATATATATGTACACTCATCCATCGTATACATTACCACATCTTGAAATTCCTTCCAGGAATGTGACTGATCACATGACCTGAAAGGTTCAATGGCTAATCAACAACTTTGTTTGATTGGGACCCTATCCATGCCACCTCACATATCAGGAGTGTCGTTCTTCTTTTCATAAAGAGGTCCAAGGGCTAGTCTTGCAGAAGTTTTTTCAGCTACACAGGATGCGCAACATCCGTGCAAGTCCTGGTGACTTTCTCCCCTGCACTGCACCGATCAGATAGATCAGTGTGGGGCAGGAGAAAGGAGAACAGTTCTTTCAGTGATCATGAAGGATGCTGTCAGTGTTTTCCTCCATCAGAATAAGCAGCCTCTAGACTGTAAGAAACACACACATTTTAACATCATTTTGATTGTCTAAAATTTACTGCAGCTAAAAATTACATTTGGTTTACAATGCATTTTGCCAGATATGTTGTCACTTGTCAAAGCTAAGAATTTTACATGCTGGGTTTTTTTATGGCACATTTAGCACTGATAAGTTGTCACACTCTTGCTTAATATGTTAACATTCTGTCTGTAAACTGTATATGCATAGCTACCTTTTTGAAGCAATATTGAGATTTACTTAAGAACGTGGGGCCCAATAAATACCATCAATGGTGCCCAGTCCAAGAGATGGTGGATCCTATAGGTAAACACCACCTCATCATGCACTAAAACTTACTAAAAAAAAAAAAGATGTGAAGTTCACACATATAGAAAATGGACATTTTGTGAATACATATTACACGTATTGTAAAATAGATAGAGCTCATATGTAGAGTTTGTTTGATAAACTTTCCTACTACTTTGTTTAAATTAGAAGCAAATTGGTTGAACATTACTTCTACCTAAAATGGCAGAAAACGCACCTATCTTGGTGATGGACAGGACAGCTAGAGGGGATATGGAGGAGGCTGTTATTTTTTTTTTAATAGGTGTACTTTCACCAATTTGCTGATAATTCATTGAAAGTAGATGATCGGTACAATTGCTGCCAATGCATTTTTTAAAGCTGTATTGTCATGAGTCAAATTTGATCATGTTAGGTTCTTGCATAGGTCCTATAGCATTGATAAGTTTCCACCCTCTTTCCTACATACACACATCTCTCCTGCATACACACAACTCTACTACTATCACACACGCAATTTTCCAAAATACACACACAACTCTCCTCCATACACAAACACAGTTCTAACACATATAGCTTTTCTACAGCTTTGAAGTATGCACTTACACCTCTGTTACATACACGCACTGTTTTGCTACATACTTGTACACAGCTTTCTTACATACACCAACAGCTCTCTTATATACTCATGCAGCTCCACACACACAAACACTTATATATATATATATATATATGTACACTCATCCATCGTATACATTACCACATCTTGAAATTCCTTCCAGGAATGTGACTGATCACATGACCTGAAAGGTTCAATGGCTAATCAACAACTTTGTTTGATTGGGACCCTATCCATGCCACCTCACATATCAGGAGTGTCGTTCTTCTTTTCATAAAGAGGTCCAAGGGCTAGTCTTGCAGAAGTTTTTTCAGCTACACAGGATGCGCAACATCCGTGCAAGTCCTGGTGACTTTCTCCCCTGCACTGCACCGATCAGATAGATCAGTGTGGGGCAGGAGAAAGGAGAACAGTTCTTTCAGTGATCATGAAGGATGCTGTCAGTGTTTTCCTCCATCAGAATAAGCAGCCTCTAGACTGTAAGAAACACACACATTTTAACATCATTTTGATTGTCTAAAATTTACTGCAGCTAAAAATTACATTTGGTTTACAATGCATTTTGCCAGATATGTTGTCACTTGTCAAAGCTAAGAATTTTACATGCTGGGTTTTTTTATGGCACATTTAGCACTGATAAGTTGTCACACTCTTGCTTAATATGTTAACATTCTGTCTGTAAACTGTATATGCATAGCTACCTTTTTGAAGCAATATTGAGATTTACTTAAGAACGTGGGGCCCAATAAATACCATCAATGGTGCCCAGTCCAAGAGATGGTGGATCCTATAGGTAAACACCACCTCATCATGCACTAAAACTTACTAAAAAAAAAAAAGATGTGAAGTTCACACATATAGAAAATGGACATTTTGTGAATACATATTACACGTATTGTAAAATAGATAGAGCTCATATGTAGAGTTTGTTTGATAAACTTTCCTACTACTTTGTTTAAATTAGAAGCAAATTGGTTGAACATTACTTCTACCTAAAATGGCAGAAAACGCACCTATCTTGGTGATGGACAGGACAGCTAGAGGGGATATGGAGGAGGCTGTTATTTTTTTTTTAATAGGTGTACTTTCACCAATTTGCTGATAATTCATTGAAAGTAGATGATCGGTACAATTGCTGCCAATGCATTTTTTAAAGCTGTATTGTCATGAGTCAAATTTGATCATGTTAGGTTCTTGCATAGGTCCTATAGCATTGATAAGTTTCCACCCTCTTTCCTACATACACACATCTCTCCTGCATACACACAACTCTACTACTATCACACACGCAATTTTCCGAAATACACACACAACTCTCCTCCATACACAAACACAGTTCTAACACATATAGCTTTTCTACAGCTTTGAAGTATGCACTTACACCTCTGTTACATACACGCACTGTTTTGCTACATACTTGTACACAGCTTTCTTACATACACCAACAGCTCTCTTATATACTCATGCAGCTCCACACACACAAACACTTATATATATATATATATATATATATATATGTACACTCATCCATCGTATACATTACCACATCTTGAAATTCCTTCCAGGAATGTGACTGATCACATGACCTGAAAGGTTCAATGGCTAATCAACAACTTTGTTTGATTGGGACCCTATCCATGCCACCTCACATATCAGGAGTGTCGTTCTTCTTTTCATAAAGAGGTCCAAGGGCTAGTCTTGCAGAAGTTTTTTCAGCTACACAGGATGCGCAACATCCGTGCAAGTCCTGGTGACTTTCTCCCCTGCACTGCACCGATCAGATAGATCAGTGTGGGGCAGGAGAAAGGAGAACAGTTCTTTCAGTGATCATGAAGGATGCTGTCAGTGTTTTCCTCCATCAGAATAAGCAGCCTCTAGACTGTAAGAAACACACACATTTTAACATCATTTTGATTGTCTAAAATTTACTGCAGCTAAAAATTACATTTGGTTTACAATGCATTTTGCCAGATATGTTGTCACTTGTCAAAGCTAAGAATTTTACATGCTGGGTTTTTTTATGGCACATTTAGCACTGATAAGTTGTCACACTCTTGCTTAATATGTTAACATTCTGTCTGTAAACTGTATATGCATAGCTACCTTTTTGAAGCAATATTGAGATTTACTTAAGAACGTGGGGCCCAATAAATACCATCAATGGTGCCCAGTCCAAGAGATGGTGGATCCTATAGGTAAACACCACCTCATCATGCACTAAAACTTACTAAAAAAAAAAAAGATGTGAAGTTCACACATATAGAAAATGGACATTTTGTGAATACATATTACACGTATTGTAAAATAGATAGAGCTCATATGTAGAGTTTGTTTGATAAACTTTCCTACTACTTTGTTTAAATTAGAAGCAAATTGGTTGAACATTACTTCTACCTAAAATGGCAGAAAACGCACCTATCTTGGTGATGGACAGGACAGCTAGAGGGGATATGGAGGAGGCTGTTATTTTTTTTTTAATAGGTGTACTTTCACCAATTTGCTGATAATTCATTGAAAGTAGATGATCGGTACAATTGCTGCCAATGCATTTTTTAAAGCTGTATTGTCATGAGTCAAATTTGATCATGTTAGGTTCTTGCATAGGTCCTATAGCATTGATAAGTTTCCACCCTCTTTCCTACATACACACATCTCTCCTGCATACACACAACTCTACTACTATCACACACGCAATTTTCCAAAATACACACACAACTCTCCTCCATACACAAACACAGTTCTAACACATATAGCTTTTCTACAGCTTTGAAGTATGCACTTACACCTCTGTTACATACACGCACTGTTTTGCTACATACTTGTACACAGCTTTCTTACATACACCAACAGCTCTCTTATATACTCATGCAGCTCCACACACACAAACACTTATATATATATATATATATATATATATATATATATGTACACTCATCCATCGTATACATTACCACATCTTGAAATTCCTTCCAGGAATGTGACTGATCACATGACCTGAAAGGTTCAATGGCTAATCAACAACTTTGTTTGATTGGGACCCTATCCATGCCACCTCACATATCAGGAGTGTCGTTCTTCTTTTCATAAAGAGGTCCAAGGGCTAGTCTTGCAGAAGTTTTTTCAGCTACACAGGATGCGCAACATCCGTGCAAGTCCTGGTGACTTTCTCCCCTGCACTGCACCGATCAGATAGATCAGTGTGGGGCAGGAGAAAGGAGAACAGTTCTTTCAGTGATCATGAAGGATGCTGTCAGTGTTTTCCTCCATCAGAATAAGCAGCCTCTAGACTGTAAGAAACACACACATTTTAACATCATTTTGATTGTCTAAAATTTACTGCAGCTAAAAATTACATTTGGTTTACAATGCATTTTGCCAGATATGTTGTCACTTGTCAAAGCTAAGAATTTTACATGCTGGGTTTTTTTATGGCACATTTAGCACTGATAAGTTGTCACACTCTTGCTTAATATGTTAACATTCTGTCTGTAAACTGTATATGCATAGCTACCTTTTTGAAGCAATATTGAGATTTACTTAAGAACGTGGGGCCCAATAAATACCATCAATGGTGCCCAGTCCAAGAGATGGTGGATCCTATAGGTAAACACCACCTCATCATGCACTAAAACTTACTAAAAAAAAAAAAGATGTGAAGTTCACACATATAGAAAATGGACATTTTGTGAATACATATTACACGTATTGTAAAATAGATAGAGCTCATATGTAGAGTTTGTTTGATAAACTTTCCTACTACTTTGTTTAAATTAGAAGCAAATTGGTTGAACATTACTTCTACCTAAAATGGCAGAAAACGCACCTATCTTGGTGATGGACAGGACAGCTAGAGGGGATATGGAGGAGGCTGTTATTTTTTTTTTAATAGGTGTACTTTCACCAATTTGCTGATAATTCATTGAAAGTAGATGATCGGTACAATTGCTGCCAATGCATTTTTTAAAGCTGTATTGTCATGAGTCAAATTTGATCATGTTAGGTTCTTGCATAGGTCCTATAGCATTGATAAGTTTCCACCCTCTTTCCTACATACACACATCTCTCCTGCATACACACAACTCTACTACTATCACACACGCAATTTTCCAAAATACACACACAACTCTCCTCCATACACAAACACAGTTCTAACACATATAGCTTTTCTACAGCTTTGAAGTATGCACTTACACCTCTGTTACATACACGCACTGTTTTGCTACATACTTGTACACAGCTTTCTTACATACACCAACAGCTCTCTTATATACTCATGCAGCTCCACACACACAAACACTTATATATATATATATATATATATATATGTACACTCATCCATCGTATACATTACCACATCTTGAAATTCCTTCCAGGAATGTGACTGATCACATGACCTGAAAGGTTCAATGGCTAATCAACAACTTTGTTTGATTGGGACCCTATCCATGCCACCTCACATATCAGGAGTGTCGTTCTTCTTTTCATAAAGAGGTCCAAGGGCTAGTCTTGCAGAAGTTTTTTCAGCTACACAGGATGCGCAACATCCGTGCAAGTCCTGGTGACTTTCTCCCCTGCACTGCACCGATCAGATAGATCAGTGTGGGGCAGGAGAAAGGAGAACAGTTCTTTCAGTGATCATGAAGGATGCTGTCAGTGTTTTCCTCCATCAGAATAAGCAGCCTCTAGACTGTAAGAAACACACACATTTTAACATCATTTTGATTGTCTAAAATTTACTGCAGCTAAAAATTACATTTGGTTTACAATGCATTTTGCCAGATATGTTGTCACTTGTCAAAGCTAAGAATTTTACATGCTGGGTTTTTTTATGGCACATTTAGCACTGATAAGTTGTCACACTCTTGCTTAATATGTTAACATTCTGTCTGTAAACTGTATATGCATAGCTACCTTTTTGAAGCAATATTGAGATTTACTTAAGAACGTGGGGCCCAATAAATACCATCAATGGTGCCCAGTCCAAGAGATGGTGGATCCTATAGGTAAACACCACCTCATCATGCACTAAAACTTACTAAAAAAAAAAAAGATGTGAAGTTCACACATATAGAAAATGGACATTTTGTGAATACATATTACACGTATTGTAAAATAGATAGAGCTCATATGTAGAGTTTGTTTGATAAACTTTCCTACTACTTTGTTTAAATTAGAAGCAAATTGGTTGAACATTACTTCTACCTAAAATGGCAGAAAACGCACCTATCTTGGTGATGGACAGGACAGCTAGAGGGGATATGGAGGAGGCTGTTATTTTTTTTTTAATAGGTGTACTTTCACCAATTTGCTGATAATTCATTGAAAGTAGATGATCGGTACAATTGCTGCCAATGCATTTTTTAAAGCTGTATTGTCATGAGTCAAATTTGATCATGTTAGGTTCTTGCATAGGTCCTATAGCATTGATAAGTTTCCACCCTCTTTCCTACATACACACATCTCTCCTGCATACACACAACTCTACTACTATCACACACGCAATTTTCCGAAATACACACACAACTCTCCTCCATACACAAACACAGTTCTAACACATATAGCTTTTCTACAGCTTTGAAGTATGCACTTACACCTCTGTTACATACACGCACTGTTTTGCTACATACTTGTACACAGCTTTCTTACATACACCAACAGCTCTCTTATATACTCATGCAGCTCCACACACACAAACACTTATATATATATATATATATATATATATATATATATGTACACTCATCCATCGTATACATTACCACATCTTGAAATTCCTTCCAGGAATGTGACTGATCACATGACCTGAAAGGTTCAATGGCTAATCAACAACTTTGTTTGATTGGGACCCTATCCATGCCACCTCACATATCAGGAGTGTCGTTCTTCTTTTCATAAAGAGGTCCAAGGGCTAGTCTTGCAGAAGTTTTTTCAGCTACACAGGATGCGCAACATCCGTGCAAGTCCTGGTGACTTTCTCCCCTGCACTGCACCGATCAGATAGATCAGTGTGGGGCAGGAGAAAGGAGAACAGTTCTTTCAGTGATCATGAAGGATGCTGTCAGTGTTTTCCTCCATCAGAATAAGCAGCCTCTAGACTGTAAGAAACACACACATTTTAACATCATTTTGATTGTCTAAAATTTACTGCAGCTAAAAATTACATTTGGTTTACAATGCATTTTGCCAGATATGTTGTCACTTGTCAAAGCTAAGAATTTTACATGCTGGGTTTTTTTATGGCACATTTAGCACTGATAAGTTGTCACACTCTTGCTTAATATGTTAACATTCTGTCTGTAAACTGTATATGCATAGCTACCTTTTTGAAGCAATATTGAGATTTACTTAAGAACGTGGGGCCCAATAAATACCATCAATGGTGCCCAGTCCAAGAGATGGTGGATCCTATAGGTAAACACCACCTCATCATGCACTAAAACTTACTAAAAAAAAAAAAGATGTGAAGTTCACACATATAGAAAATGGACATTTTGTGAATACATATTACACGTATTGTAAAATAGATAGAGCTCATATGTAGAGTTTGTTTGATAAACTTTCCTACTACTTTGTTTAAATTAGAAGCAAATTGGTTGAACATTACTTCTACCTAAAATGGCAGAAAACGCACCTATCTTGGTGATGGACAGGACAGCTAGAGGGGATATGGAGGAGGCTGTTATTTTTTTTTTAATAGGTGTACTTTCACCAATTTGCTGATAATTCATTGAAAGTAGATGATCGGTACAATTGCTGCCAATGCATTTTTTAAAGCTGTATTGTCATGAGTCAAATTTGATCATGTTAGGTTCTTGCATAGGTCCTATAGCATTGATAAGTTTCCACCCTCTTTCCTACATACACACATCTCTCCTGCATACACACAACTCTACTACTATCACACACGCAATTTTCCAAAATACACACACAACTCTCCTCCATACACAAACACAGTTCTAACACATATAGCTTTTCTACAGCTTTGAAGTATGCACTTACACCTCTGTTACATACACGCACTGTTTTGCTACATACTTGTACACAGCTTTCTTACATACACCAACAGCTCTCTTATATACTCATGCAGCTCCACACACACAAACACTTATATATATATATATATATATATGTACACTCATCCATCGTATACATTACCACATCTTGAAATTCCTTCCAGGAATGTGACTGATCACATGACCTGAAAGGTTCAATGGCTAATCAACAACTTTGTTTGATTGGGACCCTATCCATGCCACCTCACATATCAGGAGTGTCGTTCTTCTTTTCATAAAGAGGTCCAAGGGCTAGTCTTGCAGAAGTTTTTTCAGCTACACAGGATGCGCAACATCCGTGCAAGTCCTGGTGACTTTCTCCCCTGCACTGCACCGATCAGATAGATCAGTGTGGGGCAGGAGAAAGGAGAACAGTTCTTTCAGTGATCATGAAGGATGCTGTCAGTGTTTTCCTCCATCAGAATAAGCAGCCTCTAGACTGTAAGAAACACACACATTTTAACATCATTTTGATTGTCTAAAATTTACTGCAGCTAAAAATTACATTTGGTTTACAATGCATTTTGCCAGATATGTTGTCACTTGTCAAAGCTAAGAATTTTACATGCTGGGTTTTTTTATGGCACATTTAGCACTGATAAGTTGTCACACTCTTGCTTAATATGTTAACATTCTGTCTGTAAACTGTATATGCATAGCTACCTTTTTGAAGCAATATTGAGATTTACTTAAGAACGTGGGGCCCAATAAATACCATCAATGGTGCCCAGTCCAAGAGATGGTGGATCCTATAGGTAAACACCACCTCATCATGCACTAAAACTTACTAAAAAAAAAAAAGATGTGAAGTTCACACATATAGAAAATGGACATTTTGTGAATACATATTACACGTATTGTAAAATAGATAGAGCTCATATGTAGAGTTTGTTTGATAAACTTTCCTACTACTTTGTTTAAATTAGAAGCAAATTGGTTGAACATTACTTCTACCTAAAATGGCAGAAAACGCACCTATCTTGGTGATGGACAGGACAGCTAGAGGGGATATGGAGGAGGCTGTTATTTTTTTTTTAATAGGTGTACTTTCACCAATTTGCTGATAATTCATTGAAAGTAGATGATCGGTACAATTGCTGCCAATGCATTTTTTAAAGCTGTATTGTCATGAGTCAAATTTGATCATGTTAGGTTCTTGCATAGGTCCTATAGCATTGATAAGTTTCCACCCTCTTTCCTACATACACACATCTCTCCTGCATACACACAACTCTACTACTATCACACACGCAATTTTCCGAAATACACACACAACTCTCCTCCATACACAAACACAGTTCTAACACATATAGCTTTTCTACAGCTTTGAAGTATGCACTTACACCTCTGTTACATACACGCACTGTTTTGCTACATACTTGTACACAGCTTTCTTACATACACCAACAGCTCTCTTATATACTCATGCAGCTCCACACACACAAACACTTATATATATATATATATGTACACTCATCCATCGTATACATTACCACATCTTGAAATTCCTTCCAGGAATGTGACTGATCACATGACCTGAAAGGTTCAATGGCTAATCAACAACTTTGTTTGATTGGGACCCTATCCATGCCACCTCACATATCAGGAGTGTCGTTCTTCTTTTCATAAAGAGGTCCAAGGGCTAGTCTTGCAGAAGTTTTTTCAGCTACACAGGATGCGCAACATCCGTGCAAGTCCTGGTGACTTTCTCCCCTGCACTGCACCGATCAGATAGATCAGTGTGGGGCAGGAGAAAGGAGAACAGTTCTTTCAGTGATCATGAAGGATGCTGTCAGTGTTTTCCTCCATCAGAATAAGCAGCCTCTAGACTGTAAGAAACACACACATTTTAACATCATTTTGATTGTCTAAAATTTACTGCAGCTAAAAATTACATTTGGTTTACAATGCATTTTGCCAGATATGTTGTCACTTGTCAAAGCTAAGAATTTTACATGCTGGGTTTTTTTATGGCACATTTAGCACTGATAAGTTGTCACACTCTTGCTTAATATGTTAACATTCTGTCTGTAAACTGTATATGCATAGCTACCTTTTTGAAGCAATATTGAGATTTACTTAAGAACGTGGGGCCCAATAAATACCATCAATGGTGCCCAGTCCAAGAGATGGTGGATCCTATAGGTAAACACCACCTCATCATGCACTAAAACTTACTAAAAAAAAAAAAGATGTGAAGTTCACACATATAGAAAATGGACATTTTGTGAATACATATTACACGTATTGTAAAATAGATAGAGCTCATATGTAGAGTTTGTTTGATAAACTTTCCTACTACTTTGTTTAAATTAGAAGCAAATTGGTTGAACATTACTTCTACCTAAAATGGCAGAAAACGCACCTATCTTGGTGATGGACAGGACAGCTAGAGGGGATATGGAGGAGGCTGTTATTTTTTTTTTAATAGGTGTACTTTCACCAATTTGCTGATAATTCATTGAAAGTAGATGATCGGTACAATTGCTGCCAATGCATTTTTTAAAGCTGTATTGTCATGAGTCAAATTTGATCATGTTAGGTTCTTGCATAGGTCCTATAGCATTGATAAGTTTCCACCCTCTTTCCTACATACACACATCTCTCCTGCATACACACAACTCTACTACTATCACACACGCAATTTTCCGAAATACACACACAACTCTCCTCCATACACAAACACAGTTCTAACACATATAGCTTTTCTACAGCTTTGAAGTATGCACTTACACCTCTGTTACATACACGCACTGTTTTGCTACATACTTGTACACAGCTTTCTTACATACACCAACAGCTCTCTTATATACTCATGCAGCTCCACACACACAAACACTTATATATATATATATATATATATATATGTACACTCATCCATCGTATACATTACCACATCTTGAAATTCCTTCCAGGAATGTGACTGATCACATGACCTGAAAGGTTCAATGGCTAATCAACAACTTTGTTTGATTGGGACCCTATCCATGCCACCTCACATATCAGGAGTGTCGTTCTTCTTTTCATAAAGAGGTCCAAGGGCTAGTCTTGCAGAAGTTTTTTCAGCTACACAGGATGCGCAACATCCGTGCAAGTCCTGGTGACTTTCTCCCCTGCACTGCACCGATCAGATAGATCAGTGTGGGGCAGGAGAAAGGAGAACAGTTCTTTCAGTGATCATGAAGGATGCTGTCAGTGTTTTCCTCCATCAGAATAAGCAGCCTCTAGACTGTAAGAAACACACACATTTTAACATCATTTTGATTGTCTAAAATTTACTGCAGCTAAAAATTACATTTGGTTTACAATGCATTTTGCCAGATATGTTGTCACTTGTCAAAGCTAAGAATTTTACATGCTGGGTTTTTTTATGGCACATTTAGCACTGATAAGTTGTCACACTCTTGCTTAATATGTTAACATTCTGTCTGTAAACTGTATATGCATAGCTACCTTTTTGAAGCAATATTGAGATTTACTTAAGAACGTGGGGCCCAATAAATACCATCAATGGTGCCCAGTCCAAGAGATGGTGGATCCTATAGGTAAACACCACCTCATCATGCACTAAAACTTACTAAAAAAAAAAAAGATGTGAAGTTCACACATATAGAAAATGGACATTTTGTGAATACATATTACACGTATTGTAAAATAGATAGAGCTCATATGTAGAGTTTGTTTGATAAACTTTCCTACTACTTTGTTTAAATTAGAAGCAAATTGGTTGAACATTACTTCTACCTAAAATGGCAGAAAACGCACCTATCTTGGTGATGGACAGGACAGCTAGAGGGGATATGGAGGAGGCTGTTATTTTTTTTTTAATAGGTGTACTTTCACCAATTTGCTGATAATTCATTGAAAGTAGATGATCGGTACAATTGCTGCCAATGCATTTTTTAAAGCTGTATTGTTATGAGTCAAATTTGATCATGTTAGGTTCTTGCATAGGTCCTATAGCATTGATAAGTTTCCACCCTCTTTCCTACATACACACATCTCTCCTGCATACACACAACTCTACTACTATCACACACGCAATTTTCCGAAATACACACACAACTCTCCTCCATACACAAACACAGTTCTAACACATATAGCTTTTCTACAGCTTTGAAGTATGCACTTACACCTCTGTTACATACACGCACTGTTTTGCTACATACTTGTACACAGCTTTCTTACATACACCAACAGCTCTCTTATATACTCATGCAGCTCCACACACACAAACACTTATATATATATATATATATATATATATATATATATATATATGTACACTCATCCATCGTATACATTACCACATCTTGAAATTCCTTCCAGGAATGTGACTGATCACATGACCTGAAAGGTTCAATGGCTAATCAACAACTTTGTTTGATTGGGACCCTATCCATGCCACCTCACATATCAGGAGTGTCGTTCTTCTTTTCATAAAGAGGTCCAAGGGCTAGTCTTGCAGAAGTTTTTTCAGCTACACAGGATGCGCAACATCCGTGCAAGTCCTGGTGACTTTCTCCCCTGCACTGCACCGATCAGATAGATCAGTGTGGGGCAGGAGAAAGGAGAACAGTTCTTTCAGTGATCATGAAGGATGCTGTCAGTGTTTTCCTCCATCAGAATAAGCAGCCTCTAGACTGTAAGAAACACACACATTTTAACATCATTTTGATTGTCTAAAATTTACTGCAGCTAAAAATTACATTTGGTTTACAATGCATTTTGCCAGATATGTTGTCACTTGTCAAAGCTAAGAATTTTACATGCTGGGTTTTTTTATGGCACATTTAGCACTGATAAGTTGTCACACTCTTGCTTAATATGTTAACATTCTGTCTGTAAACTGTATATGCATAGCTACCTTTTTGAAGCAATATTGAGATTTACTTAAGAACGTGGGGCCCAATAAATACCATCAATGGTGCCCAGTCCAAGAGATGGTGGATCCTATAGGTAAACACCACCTCATCATGCACTAAAACTTACTAAAAAAAAAAAAGATGTGAAGTTCACACATATAGAAAATGGACATTTTGTGAATACATATTACACGTATTGTAAAATAGATAGAGCTCATATGTAGAGTTTGTTTGATAAACTTTCCTACTACTTTGTTTAAATTAGAAGCAAATTGGTTGAACATTACTTCTACCTAAAATGGCAGAAAACGCACCTATCTTGGTGATGGACAGGACAGCTAGAGGGGATATGGAGGAGGCTGTTATTTTTTTTTTAATAGGTGTACTTTCACCAATTTGCTGATAATTCATTGAAAGTAGATGATCGGTACAATTGCTGCCAATGCATTTTTTAAAGCTGTATTGTCATGAGTCAAATTTGATCATGTTAGGTTCTTGCATAGGTCCTATAGCATTGATAAGTTTCCACCCTCTTTCCTACATACACACATCTCTCCTGCATACACACAACTCTACTACTATCACACACGCAATTTTCCGAAATACACACACAACTCTCCTCCATACACAAACACAGTTCTAACACATATAGCTTTTCTACAGCTTTGAAGTATGCACTTACACCTCTGTTACATACACGCACTGTTTTGCTACATACTTGTACACAGCTTTCTTACATACACCAACAGCTCTCTTATATACTCATGCAGCTCCACACACACAAACACTTATATATATATATATATGTACACTCATCCATCGTATACATTACCACATCTTGAAATTCCTTCCAGGAATGTGACTGATCACATGACCTGAAAGGTTCAATGGCTAATCAACAACTTTGTTTGATTGGGACCCTATCCATGCCACCTCACATATCAGGAGTGTCGTTCTTCTTTTCATAAAGAGGTCCAAGGGCTAGTCTTGCAGAAGTTTTTTCAGCTACACAGGATGCGCAACATCCGTGCAAGTCCTGGTGACTTTCTCCCCTGCACTGCACCGATCAGATAGATCAGTGTGGGGCAGGAGAAAGGAGAACAGTTCTTTCAGTGATCATGAAGGATGCTGTGTCAGTGTTTTCCTCCATCAGAATAAGCAGCCTCTAGACTGTAAGAAACACACACATTTTAACATCATTTTGATTGTCTAAAATTTACTGCAGCTAAAAATTACATTTGGTTTACAATGCATTTTGCCAGATATGTTGTCACTTGTCAAAGCTAAGAATTTTACATGCTGGGTTTTTTTATGGCACATTTAGCACTGATAAGTTGTCACACTCTTGCTTAATATGTTAACATTCTGTCTGTAAACTGTATATGCATAGCTACCTTTTTGAAGCAATATTGAGATTTACTTAAGAACGTGGGGCCCAATAAATACCATCAATGGTGCCCAGTCCAAGAGATGGTGGATCCTATAGGTAAACACCACCTCATCATGCACTAAAACTTACTAAAAAAAAAAAAGATGTGAAGTTCACACATATAGAAAATGGACATTTTGTGAATACATATTACACGTATTGTAAAATAGATAGAGCTCATATGTAGAGTTTGTTTGATAAACTTTCCTACTACTTTGTTTAAATTAGAAGCAAATTGGTTGAACATTACTTCTACCTAAAATGGCAGAAAACGCACCTATCTTGGTGATGGACAGGACAGCTAGAGGGGATATGGAGGAGGCTGTTATTTTTTTTTTAATAGGTGTACTTTCACCAATTTGCTGATAATTCATTGAAAGTAGATGATCGGTACAATTGCTGCCAATGCATTTTTTAAAGCTGTATTGTCATGAGTCAAATTTGATCATGTTAGGTTCTTGCATAGGTCCTATAGCATTGATAAGTATCCACCCTCTTTCCTACATACACACATCTCTCCTGCATACACACAACTCTACTACTATCACACACGCAATTTTCCAAAATACACACACAACTCTCCTCCATACACAAACACAGTTCTAACACATATAGCTTTTCTACAGCTTTGAAGTATGCACTTACACCTCTGTTACATACACGCACTGTTTTGCTACATACTTGTACACAGCTTTCTTACATACACCAACAGCTCTCTTATATACTCATGCAGCTCCACACACACAAACACTTATATATATATATATATATATATATGTACACTCATCCATCGTATACATTACCACATCTTGAAATTCCTTCCAGGAATGTGACTGATCACATGACCTGAAAGGTTCAATGGCTAATCAACAACTTTGTTTGATTGGGACCCTATCCATGCCACCTCACATATCAGGAGTGTCGTTCTTCTTTTCATAAAGAGGTCCAAGGGCTAGTCTTGCAGAAGTTTTTTCAGCTACACAGGATGCGCAACATCCGTGCAAGTCCTGGTGACTTTCTCCCCTGCACTGCACCGATCAGATAGATCAGTGTGGGGCAGGAGAAAGGAGAACAGTTCTTTCAGTGATCATGAAGGATGCTGTCAGTGTTTTCCTCCATCAGAATAAGCAGCCTCTAGACTGTAAGAAACACACACATTTTAACATCATTTTGATTGTCTAAAATTTACTGCAGCTAAAAATTACATTTGGTTTACAATGCATTTTGCCAGATATGTTGTCACTTGTCAAAGCTAAGAATTTTACATGCTGGGTTTTTTTATGGCACATTTAGCACTGATAAGTTGTCACACTCTTGCTTAATATGTTAACATTCTGTCTGTAAACTGTATATGCATAGCTACCTTTTTGAAGCAATATTGAGATTTACTTAAGAACGTGGGGCCCAATAAATACCATCAATGGTGCCCAGTCCAAGAGATGGTGGATCCTATAGGTAAACACCACCTCATCATGCACTAAAACTTACTAAAAAAAAAAAAGATGTGAAGTTCACACATATAGAAAATGGACATTTTGTGAATACATATTACACGTATTGTAAAATAGATAGAGCTCATATGTAGAGTTTGTTTGATAAACTTTCCTACTACTTTGTTTAAATTAGAAGCAAATTGGTTGAACATTACTTCTACCTAAAATGGCAGAAAACGCACCTATCTTGGTGATGGACAGGACAGCTAGAGGGGATATGGAGGAGGCTGTTATTTTTTTTTTAATAGGTGTACTTTCACCAATTTGCTGATAATTCATTGAAAGTAGATGATCGGTACAATTGCTGCCAATGCATTTTTTAAAGCTGTATTGTCATGAGTCAAATTTGATCATGTTAGGTTCTTGCATAGGTCCTATAGCATTGATAAGTTTCCACCCTCTTTCCTACATACACACATCTCTCCTGCATACACACAACTCTACTACTATCACACACGCAATTTTCCGAAATACACACACAACTCTCCTCCATACACAAACACAGTTCTAACACATATAGCTTTTCTACAGCTTTGAAGTATGCACTTACACCTCTGTTACATACACGCACTGTTTTGCTACATACTTGTACACAGCTTTCTTACATACACCAACAGCTCTCTTATATACTCATGCAGCTCCACACACACAAACACTTATATATATATATATATATATATATATGTACACTCATCCATCGTATACATTACCACATCTTGAAATTCCTTCCAGGAATGTGACTGATCACATGACCTGAAAGGTTCAATGGCTAATCAACAACTTTGTTTGATTGGGACCCTATCCATGCCACCTCACATATCAGGAGTGTCGTTCTTCTTTTCATAAAGAGGTCCAAGGGCTAGTCTTGCAGAAGTTTTTTCAGCTACACAGGATGCGCAACATCCGTGCAAGTCCTGGTGACTTTCTCCCCTGCACTGCACCGATCAGATAGATCAGTGTGGGGCAGGAGAAAGGAGAACAGTTCTTTCAGTGATCATGAAGGATGCTGTCAGTGTTTTCCTCCATCAGAATAAGCAGCCTCTAGACTGTAAGAAACACACACATTTTAACATCATTTTGATTGTCTAAAATTTACTGCAGCTAAAAATTACATTTGGTTTACAATGCATTTTGCCAGATATGTTGTCACTTGTCAAAGCTAAGAATTTTACATGCTGGGTTTTTTTATGGCACATTTAGCACTGATAAGTTGTCACACTCTTGCTTAATATGTTAACATTCTGTCTGTAAACTGTATATGCATAGCTACCTTTTTGAAGCAATATTGAGATTTACTTAAGAACGTGGGGCCCAATAAATACCATCAATGGTGCCCAGTCCAAGAGATGGTGGATCCTATAGGTAAACACCACCTCATCATGCACTAAAACTTACTAAAAAAAAAAAAGATGTGAAGTTCACACATATAGAAAATGGACATTTTGTGAATACATATTACACGTATTGTAAAATAGATAGAGCTCATATGTAGAGTTTGTTTGATAAACTTTCCTACTACTTTGTTTAAATTAGAAGCAAATTGGTTGAACATTACTTCTACCTAAAATGGCAGAAAACGCACCTATCTTGGTGATGGACAGGACAGCTAGAGGGGATATGGAGGAGGCTGTTATTTTTTTTTTAATAGGTGTACTTTCACCAATTTGCTGATAATTCATTGAAAGTAGATGATCGGTACAATTGCTGCCAATGCATTTTTTAAAGCTGTATTGTCATGAGTCAAATTTGATCATGTTAGGTTCTTGCATAGGTCCTATAGCATTGATAAGTTTCCACCCTCTTTCCTACATACACACATCTCTCCTGCATACACACAACTCTACTACTATCACACACGCAATTTTCCAAAATACACACACAACTCTCCTCCATACACAAACACAGTTCTAACACATATAGCTTTTCTACAGCTTTGAAGTATGCACTTACACCTCTGTTACATACACGCACTGTTTTGCTACATACTTGTACACAGCTTTCTTACATACACCAACAGCTCTCTTATATACTCATGCAGCTCCACACACACAAACACTTATATATATATATATATATATATGTACACTCATCCATCGTATACATTACCACATCTTGAAATTCCTTCCAGGAATGTGACTGATCACATGACCTGAAAGGTTCAATGGCTAATCAACAACTTTGTTTGATTGGGACCCTATCCATGCCACCTCACATATCAGGAGTGTCGTTCTTCTTTTCATAAAGAGGTCCAAGGGCTAGTCTTGCAGAAGTTTTTTCAGCTACACAGGATGCGCAACATCCGTGCAAGTCCTGGTGACTTTCTCCCCTGCACTGCACCGATCAGATAGATCAGTGTGGGGCAGGAGAAAGGAGAACAGTTCTTTCAGTGATCATGAAGGATGCTGTCAGTGTTTTCCTCCATCAGAATAAGCAGCCTCTAGACTGTAAGAAACACACACATTTTAACATCATTTTGATTGTCTAAAATTTACTGCAGCTAAAAATTACATTTGGTTTACAATGCATTTTGCCAGATATGTTGTCACTTGTCAAAGCTAAGAATTTTACATGCTGGGTTTTTTTATGGCACATTTAGCACTGATAAGTTGTCACACTCTTGCTTAATATGTTAACATTCTGTCTGTAAACTGTATATGCATAGCTACCTTTTTGAAGCAATATTGAGATTTACTTAAGAACGTGGGGCCCAATAAATACCATCAATGGTGCCCAGTCCAAGAGATGGTGGATCCTATAGGTAAACACCACCTCATCATGCACTAAAACTTACTAAAAAAATAAAAGATGTGAAGTTCACACATATAGAAAATGGACATTTTGTGAATACATATTACACGTATTGTAAAATAGATAGAGCTCATATGTAGAGTTTGTTTGATAAACTTTCCTACTACTTTGTTTAAATTAGAAGCAAATTGGTTGAACATTACTTCTACCTAAAATGGCAGAAAACGCACCTATCTTGGTGATGGACAGGACAGCTAGAGGGGATATGGAGGAGGCTGTTATTTTTTTTTTAATAGGTGTACTTTCACCAATTTGCTGATAATTCATTGAAAGTAGATGATCGGTACAATTGCTGCCAATGCATTTTTTAAAGCTGTATTGTCATGAGTCAAATTTGATCATGTTAGGTTCTTGCATAGGTCCTATAGCATTGATAAGTTTCCACCCTCTTTCCTACATACACACATCTCTCCTGCATACACACAACTCTACTACTATCACACACGCAATTTTCCGAAATACACACACAACTCTCCTCCATACACAAACACAGTTCTAACACATATAGCTTTTCTACAGCTTTGAAGTATGCACTTACACCTCTGTTACATACACGCACTGTTTTGCTACATACTTGTACACAGCTTTCTTACATACACCAACAGCTCTCTTATATACTCATGCAGCTCCACACACACAAACACTTATATATATATATATATATATATATATGTACACTCATCCATCGTATACATTACCACATCTTGAAATTCCTTCCAGGAATGTGACTGATCACATGACCTGAAAGGTTCAATGGCTAATCAACAACTTTGTTTGATTGGGACCCTATCCATGCCACCTCACATATCAGGAGTGTCGTTCTTCTTTTCATAAAGAGGTCCAAGGGCTAGTCTTGCAGAAGTTTTTTCAGCTACACAGGATGCGCAACATCCGTGCAAGTCCTGGTGACTTTCTCCCCTGCACTGCACCGATCAGATAGATCAGTGTGGGGCAGGAGAAAGGAGAACAGTTCTTTCAGTGATCATGAAGGATGCTGTCAGTGTTTTCCTCCATCAGAATAAGCAGCCTCTAGACTGTAAGAAACACACACATTTTAACATCATTTTGATTGTCTAAAATTTACTGCAGCTAAAAATTACATTTGGTTTACAATGCATTTTGCCAGATATGTTGTCACTTGTCAAAGCTAAGAATTTTACATGCTGGGTTTTTTTATGGCACATTTAGCACTGATAAGTTGTCACACTCTTGCTTAATATGTTAACATTCTGTCTGTAAACTGTATATGCATAGCTACCTTTTTGAAGCAATATTGAGATTTACTTAAGAACGTGGGGCCCAATAAATACCATCAATGGTGCCCAGTCCAAGAGATGGTGGATCCTATAGGTAAACACCACCTCATCATGCACTAAAACTTACTAAAAAAATAAAAGATGTGAAGTTCACACATATAGAAAATGGACATTTTGTGAATACATATTACACGTATTGTAAAATAGATAGAGCTCATATGTAGAGTTTGTTTGATAAACTTTCCTACTACTTTGTTTAAATTAGAAGCAAATTGGTTGAACATTACTTCTACCTAAAATGGCAGAAAACGCACCTATCTTGGTGATGGACAGGACAGCTAGAGGGGATATGGAGGAGGCTGTTATTTTTTTTTTAATAGGTGTACTTTCACCAATTTGCTGATAATTCATTGAAAGTAGATGATCGGTACAATTGCTGCCAATGCATTTTTTAAAGCTGTATTGTCATGAGTCAAATTTGATCATGTTAGGTTCTTGCATAGGTCCTATAGCATTGATAAGTTTCCACCCTCTTTCCTACATACACACATCTCTCCTGCATACACACAACTCTACTACTATCACACACGCAATTTTCCGAAATACACACACAACTCTCCTCCATACACAAACACAGTTCTAACACATATAGCTTTTCTACAGCTTTGAAGTATGCACTTACACCTCTGTTACATACACGCACTGTTTTGCTACATACTTGTACACAGCTTTCTTACATACACCAACAGCTCTCTTATATACTCATGCAGCTCCACACACACAAACACTTATATATATATATATATATATATATATGTACACTCATCCATCGTATACATTACCACATCTTGAAATTCCTTCCAGGAATGTGACTGATCACATGACCTGAAAGGTTCAATGGCTAATCAACAACTTTGTTTGATTGGGACCCTATCCATGCCACCTCACATATCAGGAGTGTCGTTCTTCTTTTCATAAAGAGGTCCAAGGGCTAGTCTTGCAGAAGTTTTTTCAGCTACACAGGATGCGCAACATCCGTGCAAGTCCTGGTGACTTTCTCCCCTGCACTGCACCGATCAGATAGATCAGTGTGGGGCAGGAGAAAGGAGAACAGTTCTTTCAGTGATCATGAAGGATGCTGTCAGTGTTTTCCTCCATCAGAATAAGCAGCCTCTAGACTGTAAGAAACACACACATTTTAACATCATTTTGATTGTCTAAAATTTACTGCAGCTAAAAATTACATTTGGTTTACAATGCATTTTGCCAGATATGTTGTCACTTGTCAAAGCTAAGAATTTTACATGCTGGGTTTTTTTATGGCACATTTAGCACTGATAAGTTGTCACACTCTTGCTTAATATGTTAACATTCTGTCTGTAAACTGTATATGCATAGCTACCTTTTTGAAGCAATATTGAGATTTACTTAAGAACGTGGGGCCCAATAAATACCATCAATGGTGCCCAGTCCAATAGATGGTGGATCCTATAGGTAAACACCACCTCATCATGCACTAAAACTTACTAAAAAAAAAAAAGATGTGAAGTTCACACATATAGAAAATGGACATTTTGTGAATACATATTACACGTATTGTAAAATAGATAGAGCTCATATGTAGAGTTTGTTTGATAAACTTTCCTACTACTTTGTTTAAATTAGAAGCAAATTGGTTGAACATTACTTCTACCTAAAATGGCAGAAAACGCACCTATCTTGGTGATGGACAGGACAGCTAGAGGGGATATGGAGGAGGCTGTTATTTTTTTTTTAATAGGTGTACTTTCACCAATTTGCTGATAATTCATTGAAAGTAGATGATCGGTACAATTGCTGCCAATGCATTTTTTAAAGCTGTATTGTCATGAGTCAAATTTGATCATGTTAGGTTCTTGCATAGGTCCTATAGCATTGATAAGTTTCCACCCTCTTTCCTACATACACACATCTCTCCTGCATACACACAACTCTACTACTATCACACACGCAATTTTCCGAAATACACACACAACTCTCCTCCATACACAAACACAGTTCTAACACATATAGCTTTTCTACAGCTTTGAAGTATGCACTTACACCTCTGTTACATACACGCACTGTTTTGCTACATACTTCTACACAGCTTTCTTACATACACCAACAGCTCTCTTATATACTCATGCAGCTCCACACACACAAACACTTATATATATATATATATATATATATATATATATATATGTACACTCATCCATCGTATACATTACCACATCTTGAAATTCCTTCCAGGAATGTGACTGATCACATGACCTGAAAGGTTCAATGGCTAATCAACAACTTTGTTTGATTGGGACCCTATCCATGCCACCTCACATATCAGGAGTGTCGTTCTTCTTTTCATAAAGAGGTCCAAGGGCTAGTCTTGCAGAAGTTTTTTCAGCTACACAGGATGCGCAACATCCGTGCAAGTCCTGGTGACTTTCTCCCCTGCACTGCACCGATCAGATAGATCAGTGTGGGGCAGGAGAAAGGAGAACAGTTCTTTCAGTGATCATGAAGGATGCTGTCAGTGTTTTCCTCCATCAGAATAAGCAGCCTCTAGACTGTAAGAAACACACACATTTTAACATCATTTTGATTGTCTAAAATTTACTGCAGCTAAAAATTACGTTTGGTTTACAATGCATTTTGCCAGATATGTTGTCACTTGTCAAAGCTAAGAATTTTACATGCTGGGTTTTTTTATGGCACATTTAGCACTGATAAGTTGTCACACTCTTGCTTAATATGTTAACATTCTGTCTGTAAACTGTATATGCATAGCTACCTTTTTGAAGCAATATTGAGATTTACTTAAGAACGTGGGGCCCAATAAATACCATCAATGGTGCCCAGTCCAAGAGATGGTGGATCCTATAGGTAAACACCACCTCATCTTGCACTAAAACTTACTAAAAAAAAAAAAGATGTGAAGTTCACACATATAGAAAATGGACATTTTGTGAATACATATTACACGTATTGTAAAATAGATAGAGCTCATATGTAGAGTTTGTTTGATAAACTTTCCTACTGCTTTGTTTAAATTAGAAGCAAATTGGTTGAACATTACTTCTACCTAAAATGGCAGAAAACGCACCTATCTTGGTGATGGACAGGACAGCTAGAGGGGATATGGAGGAGGCTGTTATTTTTTTTTTAATAGGTGTACTTTCACCAATTTGCTGATAATTCATTGAAAGTAGATGATCGGTACAATTGCTGCCAATGCATTTTTTAAAGCTGTATTGTCATGAGTCAAATTTGATCATGTTAGGTTCTTGCATAGGTCCTATAGCATTGATAAGTTTCCACCCTCTTTCCTACATACACACATCTCTCCTGCATACACACAACTCTACTACTATCACACACGCAATTTTCCAAAATACACACACAACTCTCCTCCATACACAAACACAGTTCTAACACATATAGCTTTTCTACAGCTTTGAAGTATGCACTTACACCTCTGTTACATACACGCACTGTTTTGCTACATACTTGTACACAGCTTTCTTACATACACCAACAGCTCTCTTATATACTCATGCAGCTCCACACACACAAACACTTATATATATATATATATATATGTACACTCATCCATCGTATACATTACCACATCTTGAAATTCCTTCCAGGAATGTGACTGATCACATGACCTGAAAGGTTCAATGGCTAATCAACAACTTTGTTTGATTGGGACCCTATCCATGCCACCTCACATATCAGGAGTGTCGTTCTTCTTTTCATAAAGAGGTCCAAGGGCTAGTCTTGCAGAAGTTTTTTCAGCTACACAGGATGCGCAACATCCGTGCAAGTCCTGGTGACTTTCTCCCCTGCACTGCACCGATCAGATAGATCAGTGTGGGGCAGGAGAAAGGAGAACAGTTCTTTCAGTGATCATGAAGGATGCTGTCAGTGTTTTCCTCCATCAGAATAAGCAGCCTCTAGACTGTAAGAAACACACACATTTTAACATCATTTTGATTGTCTAAAATTTACTGCAGCTAAAAATTACATTTGGTTTACAATGCATTTTGCCAGATATGTTGTCACTTGTCAAAGCTAAGAATTTTACATGCTGGGTTTTTTTATGGCACATTTAGCACTGATAAGTTGTCACACTCTTGCTTAATATGTTAACATTCTGTCTGTAAACTGTATATGCATAGCTACCTTTTTGAAGCAATATTGAGATTTACTTAAGAACGTGGGGCCCAATAAATACCATCAATGGTGCCCAGTCCAAGAGATGGTGGATCCTATAGGTAAACACCACCTCATCATGCACTAAAACTTACTAAAAAAAAAAAAGATGTGAAGTTCACACATATAGAAAATGGACATTTTGTGAATACATATTACACGTATTGTAAAATAGATAGAGCTCATATGTAGAGTTTGTTTGATAAACTTTCCTACTGCTTTGTTTAAATTAGAAGCAAATTGGTTGAACATTACTTCTACCTAAAATGGCAGAAAACGCACCTATCTTGGTGATGGACAGGACAGCTAGAGGGGATATGGAGGAGGCTGTTATTTTTTTTTTAATAGGTGTACTTTCACCAATTTGCTGATAATTCATTGAAAGTAGATGATCGGTACAATTGCTGCCAATGCATTTTTTAAAGCTGTATTGTCATGAGTCAAATTTGATCATGTTAGGTTCTTGCATAGGTCCTATAGCATTGATAAGTTTCCACCCTCTTTCCTACATACACACATCTCTCCTGCATACACACAACTCTACTACTATCACACACGCAATTTTCCAAAATACACACACAACTCTCCTCCATACACAAACACAGTTCTAACACATATAGCTTTTCTACAGCTTTGAAGTATGCACTTACACCTCTGTTACATACACGCACTGTTTTGCTACATACTTGTACACAGCTTTCTTACATACACCAACAGCTCTCTTATATACTCATGCAGCTCCACACACACAAACACTTATATATATATATATATATATATATGTACACTCATCCATCGTATACATTACCACATCTTGAAATTCCTTCCAGGAATGTGACTGATCACATGACCTGAAAGGTTCAATGGCTAATCAACAACTTTGTTTGATTGGGACCCTATCCATGCCACCTCACATATCAGGAGTGTCGTTCTTCTTTTCATAAAGAGGTCCAAGGGCTAGTCTTGCAGAAGTTTTTTCAGCTACACAGGATGCGCAACATCCGTGCAAGTCCTGGTGACTTTCTCCCCTGCACTGCACCGATCAGATAGATCAGTGTGGGGCAGGAGAAAGGAGAACAGTTCTTTCAGTGATCATGAAGGATGCTGTCAGTGTTTTCCTCCATCAGAATAAGCAGCCTCTAGACTGTAAGAAACACACACATTTTAACATCATTTTGATTGTCTAAAATTTACTGCAGCTAAAAATTACATTTGGTTTACAATGCATTTTGCCAGATATGTTGTCACTTGTCAAAGCTAAGAATTTTACATGCTGGGTTTTTTTATGGCACATTTAGCACTGATAAGTTGTCACACTCTTGCTTAATATGTTAACATTCTGTCTGTAAACTGTATATGCATAGCTACCTTTTTGAAGCAATATTGAGATTTACTTAAGAACGTGGGGCCCAATAAATACCATCAATGGTGCCCAGTCCAAGAGATGGTGGATCCTATAGGTAAACACCACCTCATCATGCACTAAAACTTACTAAAAAAATAAAAGATGTGAAGTTCACACATATAGAAAATGGACATTTTGTGAATACATATTACACGTATTGTAAAATAGATAGAGCTCATATGTAGAGTTTGTTTGATAAACTTTCCTACTACTTTGTTTAAATTAGAAGCAAATTGGTTGAACATTACTTCTACCTAAAATGGCAGAAAACGCACCTATCTTGGTGATGGACAGGACAGCTAGAGGGGATATGGAGGAGGCTGTTATTTTTTTTTTAATAGGTGTACTTTCACCAATTTGCTGATAATTCATTGAAAGTAGATGATCGGTACAATTGCTGCCAATGCATTTTTTAAAGCTGTATTGTCATGAGTCAAATTTGATCATGTTAGGTTCTTGCATAGGTCCTATAGCATTGATAAGTTTCCACCCTCTTTCCTACATACACACATCTCTCCTGCATACACACAACTCTACTACTATCACACACGCAATTTTCCGAAATACACACACAACTCTCCTCCATACACAAACACAGTTCTAACACATATAGCTTTTCTACAGCTTTGAAGTATGCACTTACACCTCTGTTACATACACGCACTGTTTTGCTACATACTTGTACACAGCTTTCTTACATACACCAACAGCTCTCTTATATACTCATGCAGCTCCACACACACAAACACTTATATATATATATATATATATATATGTACACTCATCCATCGTATACATTACCACATCTTGAAATTCCTTCCAGGAATGTGACTGATCACATGACCTGAAAGGTTCAATGGCTAATCAACAACTTTGTTTGATTGGGACCCTATCCATGCCACCTCACATATCAGGAGTGTCGTTCTTCTTTTCATAAAGAGGTCCAAGGGCTAGTCTTGCAGAAGTTTTTTCAGCTACACAGGATGCGCAACATCCGTGCAAGTCCTGGTGACTTTCTCCCCTGCACTGCACCGATCAGATAGATCAGTGTGGGGCAGGAGAAAGGAGAACAGTTCTTTCAGTGATCATGAAGGATGCTGTCAGTGTTTTCCTCCATCAGAATAAGCAGCCTCTAGACTGTAAGAAACACACACATTTTAACATCATTTTGATTGTCTAAAATTTACTGCAGCTAAAAATTACATTTGGTTTACAATGCATTTTGCCAGATATGTTGTCACTTGTCAAAGCTAAGAATTTTACATGCTGGGTTTTTTTATGGCACATTTAGCACTGATAAGTTGTCACACTCTTGCTTAATATGTTAACATTCTGTCTGTAAACTGTATATGCATAGCTACCTTTTTGAAGCAATATTGAGATTTACTTAAGAACGTGGGGCCCAATAAATACCATCAATGGTGCCCAGTCCAATAGATGGTGGATCCTATAGGTAAACACCACCTCATCATGCACTAAAACTTACTAAAAAAAAAAAAGATGTGAAGTTCACACATATAGAAAATGGACATTTTGTGAATACATATTACACGTATTGTAAAATAGATAGAGCTCATATGTAGAGTTTGTTTGATAAACTTTCCTACTACTTTGTTTAAATTAGAAGCAAATTGGTTGAACATTACTTCTACCTAAAATGGCAGAAAACGCACCTATCTTGGTGATGGACAGGACAGCTAGAGGGGATATGGAGGAGGCTGTTATTTTTTTTTTAATAGGTGTACTTTCACCAATTTGCTGATAATTCATTGAAAGTAGATGATCGGTACAATTGCTGCCAATGCATTTTTTAAAGCTGTATTGTCATGAGTCAAATTTGATCATGTTAGGTTCTTGCATAGGTCCTATAGCATTGATAAGTTTCCACCCTCTTTCCTACATACACACATCTCTCCTGCATACACACAACTCTACTACTATCACACACGCAATTTTCCGAAATACACACACAACTCTCCTCCATACACAAACACAGTTCTAACACATATAGCTTTTCTACAGCTTTGAAGTATGCACTTACACCTCTGTTACATACACGCACTGTTTTGCTACATACTTCTACACAGCTTTCTTACATACACCAACAGCTCTCTTATATACTCATGCAGCTCCACACACACAAACACTTATATATATATATATATATATATATATATGTACACTCATCCATCGTATACATTACCACATCTTGAAATTCCTTACAGGAATGTGACTGATCACATGACCTGAAAGGTTCAATGGCTAATCAACAACTTTGTTTGATTGGGACCCTATCCATGCCACCTCACATATCAGGAGTGTCGTTCTTCTTTTCATAAAGAGGTCCAAGGGCTAGTCTTGCAGAAGTTTTTTCAGCTACACAGGATGCGCAACATCCGTGCAAGTCCTGGTGACTTTCTCCCCTGCACTGCACCAATCAGATAGATCAGTGTGGGGCAGGAGAAAGGAGAACAGTTCTTTCAGTGATCATGAAGGATGCTGTCAGTGTTTTCCTCCATCAGAATAAGCAGCCTCTAGACTGTAAGAAACACACACATTTTAACATCATTTTGATTGTCTAAAATTTACTGCAGCTAAAAATTACATTTGGTTTACAATGCATTTTGCCAGATATGTTGTCACTTGTCAAAGCTAAGAATTTTACATGCTGGGTTTTTTTATGGCACATTTAGCACTGATAAGTTGTCACACTCTTGCTTAATATGTTAACATTCTGTCTGTAAACTGTATATGCATAGCTACCTTTTTGAAGCAATATTGAGATTTACTTAAGAACGTGGGGCCCAATAAATACCATCAATGGTGCCCAGTCCAAGAGATGGTGGATCCTATAGGTAAACACCACCTCATCATGCACTAAAACTTACTAAAAAAAAAAAAGATGTGAAGTTCACACATATAGAAAATGGACATTTTGTGAATACATATTACACGTATTGTAAAATAGATAGAGCTCATATGTAGAGTTTGTTTGATAAACTTTCCTACTGCTTTGTTTAAATTAGAAGCAAATTGGTTGAACATTACTTCTACCTAAAATGGCAGAAAACGCACCTATCTTGGTGATGGACAGGACAGCTAGAGGGGATATGGAGGAGGCTGTTATTTTTTTTTTAATAGGTGTACTTTCACCAATTTGCTGATAATTCATTGAAAGTAGATGATCGGTACAATTGCTGCCAATGCATTTTTTAAAGCTGTATTGTCATGAGTCAAATTTGATCATGTTAGGTTCTTGCATAGGTCCTATAGCATTGATAAGTTTCCACCCTCTTTCCTACATACACACATCTCTCCTGCATACACACAACTCTACTACTATCACACACGCAATTTTCCAAAATACACACACAACTCTCCTCCATACACAAACACAGTTCTAACACATATAGCTTTTCTACAGCTTTGAAGTATGCACTTACACCTCTGTTACATACACGCACTGTTTTGCTACATACTTGTACACAGCTTTCTTACATACACCAACAGCTCTCTTATATACTCATGCAGCTCCACACACACAAACACTTATATATATATATATATATATGTACACTCATCCATCGTATACATTACCACATCTTGAAATTCCTTCCAGGAATGTGACTGATCACATGACCTGAAAGGTTCAATGGCTAATCAACAACTTTGTTTGATTGGGACCCTATCCATGCCACCTCACATATCAGGAGTGTCGTTCTTCTTTTCATAAAGAGGTCCAAGGGCTAGTCTTGCAGAAGTTTTTTCAGCTACACAGGATGCGCAACATCCGTGCAAGTCCTGGTGACTTTCTCCCCTGCACTGCACCGATCAGATAGATCAGTGTGGGGCAGGAGAAAGGAGAACAGTTCTTTCAGTGATCATGAAGGATGCTGTCAGTGTTTTCCTCCATCAGAATAAGCAGCCTCTAGACTGTAAGAAACACACACATTTTAACATCATTTTGATTGTCTAAAATTTACTGCAGCTAAAAATTACATTTGGTTTACAATGCATTTTGCCAGATATGTTGTCACTTGTCAAAGCTAAGAATTTTACATGCTGGGTTTTTTTATGGCACATTTAGCACTGATAAGTTGTCACACTCTTGCTTAATATGTTAACATTCTGTCTGTAAACTGTATATGCATAGCTACCTTTTTGAAGCAATATTGAGATTTACTTAAGAACGTGGGGCCCAATAAATACCATCAATGGTGCCCAGTCCAAGAGATGGTGGATCCTATAGGTAAACACCACCTCATCATGCACTAAAACTTACTAAAAAAAAAAAAGATGTGAAGTTCACACATATAGAAAATGGACATTTTGTGAATACATATTACACGTATTGTAAAATAGATAGAGCTCATATGTAGAGTTTGTTTGATAAACTTTCCTACTGCTTTGTTTAAATTAGAAGCAAATTGGTTGAACATTACTTCTACCTAAAATGGCAGAAAACGCACCTATCTTGGTGATGGACAGGACAGCTAGAGGGGATATGGAGGAGGCTGTTATTTTTTTTTTAATAGGTGTACTTTCACCAATTTGCTGATAATTCATTGAAAGTAGATGATCGGTACAATTGCTGCCAATGCATTTTTTAAAGCTGTATTGTCATGAGTCAAATTTGATCATGTTAGGTTCTTGCATAGGTCCTATAGCATTGATAAGTTTCCACCCTCTTTCCTACATACACACATCTCTCCTGCATACACACAACTCTACTACTATCACACACGCAATTTTCCAAAATACACACACAACTCTCCTCCATACACAAACACAGTTCTAACACATATAGCTTTTCTACAGCTTTGAAGTATGCACTTACACCTCTGTTACATACACGCACTGTTTTGCTACATACTTGTACACAGCTTTCTTACATACACCAACAGCTCTCTTATATACTCATGCAGCTCCACACACACAAACACTTATATATATATATATATATATATATGTACACTCATCCATCGTATACATTACCACATCTTGAAATTCCTTCCAGGAATGTGACTGATCACATGACCTGAAAGGTTCAATGGCTAATCAACAACTTTGTTTGATTGGGACCCTATCCATGCCACCTCACATATCAGGAGTGTCGTTCTTCTTTTCATAAAGAGGTCCAAGGGCTAGTCTTGCAGAAGTTTTTTCAGCTACACAGGATGCGCAACATCCGTGCAAGTCCTGGTGACTTTCTCCCCTGCACTGCACCGATCAGATAGATCAGTGTGGGGCAGGAGAAAGGAGAACAGTTCTTTCAGTGATCATGAAGGATGCTGTCAGTGTTTTCCTCCATCAGAATAAGCAGCCTCTAGACTGTAAGAAACACACACATTTTAACATCATTTTGATTGTCTAAAATTTACTGCAGCTAAAAATTACATTTGGTTTACAATGCATTTTGCCAGATATGTTGTCACTTGTCAAAGCTAAGAATTTTACATGCTGGGTTTTTTTATGGCACATTTAGCACTGATAAGTTGTCACACTCTTGCTTAATATGTTAACATTCTGTCTGTAAACTGTATATGCATAGCTACCTTTTTGAAGCAATATTGAGATTTACTTAAGAACGTGGGGCCCAATAAATACCATCAATGGTGCCCAGTCCAAGAGATGGTGGATCCTATAGGTAAACACCACCTCATCATGCACTAAAACTTACTAAAAAAAAAAAAAGATGTGAAGTTCACACATATAGAAAATGGACATTTTGTGAATACATATTACACGTATTGTAAAATAGATAGAGCTCATATGTAGAGTTTGTTTGATAAACTTTCCTACTACTTTGTTTAAATTAGAAGCAAATTGGTTGAACATTACTTCTACCTAAAATGGCAGAAAACGCACCTATCTTGGTGATGGACAGGACAGCTAGAGGGGATATGGAGGAGGCTGTTATTTTTTTTTTAATAGGTGTACTTTCACCAATTTGCTGATAATTCATTGAAAGTAGATGATCGGTACAATTGCTGCCAATGCATTTTTTAAAGCTGTATTGTCATGAGTCAAATTTGATCATGTTAGGTTCTTGCATAGGTCCTATAGCATTGATAAGTTTCCACCCTCTTTCCTACATACACACATCTCTCCTGCATACACACAACTCTACTACTATCACACACGCAATTTTCCAAAATACACACACAACTCTCCTCCATACACAAACACAGTTCTAACACATATAGCTTTTCTACAGCTTTGAAGTATGCACTTACACCTCTGTTACATACACGCACTGTTTTGCTACATACTTGTACACAGCTTTCTTACATACACCAACAGCTCTCTTATATACTCATGCAGCTCCACACACACAAACACTTAAATATATATATATATATATGTACACTCATCCATCGTATACATTACCACATCTTGAAATTCCTTCCAGGAATGTGACTGATCACATGACCTGAAAGGTTCAATGGCTAATCAACAACTTTGTTTGATTGGGACCCTATCCATGCCACCTCACATATCAGGAGTGTCGTTCTTCTTTTCATAAAGAGGTCCAAGGGCTAGTCTTGCAGAAGTTTTTTCAGCTACACAGGATGCGCAACATCCGTGCAAGTCCTGGTGACTTTCTCCCCTGCACTGCACCGATCAGATAGATCAGTGTGGGGCAGGAGAAAGGAGAACAGTTCTTTCAGTGATCATGAAGGATGCTGTCAGTGTTTTCCTCCATCAGAATAAGCAGCCTCTAGACTGTAAGAAACACACACATTTTAACATCATTTTGATTGTCTAAAATTTACTGCAGCTAAAAATTACATTTGGTTTACAATGCATTTTGCCAGATATGTTGTCACTTGTCAAAGCTAAGAATTTTACATGCTGGGTTTTTTTATGGCACATTTAGCACTGATAAGTTGTCACACTCTTGCTTAATATGTTAACATTCTGTCTGTAAACTGTATATGCATAGCTACCTTTTTGAAGCAATATTGAGATTTACTTAAGAACGTGGGGCCCAATAAATACCATCAATGGTGCCCAGTCCAAGAGATGGTGGATCCTATAGGTAAACACCACCTCATCATGCACTAAAACTTATTAAAAAAAAAAAAGATGTGAAGTTCACACATATAGAAAATGGACATTTTGTGAATACATATTACATGTATTGTAAAATAGATAGAGCTCATATGTAGAGTTTGTTTGATAAACTTTCCTACTACTTTGTTTAAATTAGAAGCAAATTGGTTGAACATTACTTCTACCTAAAATGGCAGAAAACGCACCTATCTTGGTGATGGACAGGACAGCTAGAGGGGATATGGAGGAGGCTGTTATTTTTTTTTTAATAGGCGTACTTTCACCAATTTGCTGATAATTCATTGAAAGTAGATGATCGGTACAATTGCTGCCAATGCATTTTTTAAAGCTGTATTGTCATGAGTCAAATTTGATCATGTTAGGTTCTTGCATAGGTCCTATAGCATTGATAAGTTTCCACCCTCTTTCCTACATACACACATCTCTCCTGCATACACACAACTCTACTACTATCACACACGCAATTTTCCGAAATACACACACAACTCTCCTCCATACACAAACACAGTTCTAACACATATAGCTTTTCTACAGCTTTGAAGTATGCACTTACACCTCTGTTACATACACGCACTGTTTTGCTACATACTTGTACACAGCTTTCTTACATACACCAACAGCTCTCTTATATACTCATGCAGCTCCACACACACAAACACTTATATATATATATATATATATATATATATATATATGTACACTCATCCATCGTATACATTACCACATCTTGAAATTCCTTCCAGGAATGTGACTGATCACATGACCTGAAAGGTTCAATGGCTAATCAACAACTTTGTTTGATTGGGACCCTATCCATGCCACCTCACATATCAGGAGTGTCGTTCTTCTTTTCATAAAGAGGTCCAAGGGCTAGTCTTGCAGAAGTTTTTTCAGCTACACAGGATGCGCAACATCCGTGCAAGTCCTGGTGACTTTCTCCCCTGCACTGCACCGATCAGATAGATCAGTGTGGGGCAGGAGAAAGGAGAACAGTTCTTTCAGTGATAATGAAGGATGCTGTCAGTGTTTTCCTCCATCAGAATAAGCAGCCTCTAGACTGTAAGAAACACACACATTTTAACATCATTTTGATTGTCTAAAATTTACTGCAGCTAAAAATTACATTTGGTTTACAATGCATTTTGCCAGATATGTTGTCACTTGTCAAAGCTAAGAATTTTACATGCTGGGTTTTTTTATGGCACATTTAGCACTGATAAGTTGTCACACTCTTGCTTAATATGTTAACATTCTGTCTGTAAACTGTATATGCATAGCTACCTTTTTGAAGCAATATTGAGATTTACTTAAGAACGTGGGGCCCAATAAATACCATCAATGGTGCCCAGTCCAAGAGATGGTGGATCCTATAGGTAAACACCACCTCATCATGCACTAAAACTTACTAAAAAAAAAAAAGATGTGAAGTTCACACATATAGAAAATGGACATTTTGTGAATACATATTACACGTATTGTAAAATAGATAGAGCTCATATGTAGAGTTTGTTTGATAAACTTTCCTACTACTTTGTTTAAATTAGAAGCAAATTGGTTGAACATTACTTCTACCTAAAATGGCAGAAAACACACCTATCTTGGTGATGGACAGGACAGCTAGAGGGGATATGGAGGAGGCTGTTATTTTTTTTTTAATAGGTGTACTTTCACCAATTTGCTGATAATTCATTGAAAGTAGATGATCGGTACAATTGCTGCCAATGCATTTTTTAAAGCTGTATTGTCATGAGTCAAATTTGATCATGTTAGGTTCTTGCATAGGTCCTATAGCATTGATAAGTTTCCACCCTCTTTCCTACATACACACATCTCTCCTGCATACACACAACTCTACTACTATCACACACGCAATTTTCCGAAATACACACACAACTCTCCTCCATACACAAACACAGTTCTAACACATATAGCTTTTCTACAGCTTTGAAGTATGCACTTACACCTCTGTTACATACACGCACTGTTTTGCTACATACTTGTACACAGCTTTCTTACATACACCAACAGCTCTCTTATATACTCATGCAGCTCCACACACACAAACACTTAAATATATATATATATATATGTACACTCATCCATCGTATACATTACCACATCTTGAAATTCCTTCCAGGAATGTGACTGATCACATGACCTGAAAGGTTCAATGGCTAATCAACAACTTTGTTTGATTGGGACCCTATCCATGCCACCTCACATATCAGGAGTGTCGTTCTTCTTTTCATAAAGAGGTCCAAGGGCTAGTCTTGCAGAAGTTTTTTCAGCTACACAGGATGCGCAACATCCGTGCAAGTCCTGGTGACTTTCTCCCCTGCACTGCACCGATCAGATAGATCAGTGTGGGGCAGGAGAAAGGAGAACAGTTCTTTCAGTGATCATGAAGGATGCTGTCAGTGTTTTCCTCCATCAGAATAAGCAGCCTCTAGACTGTAAGAAACACACACATTTTAACATCATTTTGATTGTCTAAAATTTACTGCAGCTAAAAATTACATTTGGTTTACAATGCATTTTGCCAGATATGTTGTCACTTGTCAAAGCTAAGAATTTTACATGCTGGGTTTTTTTATGGCACATTTAGCACTGATAAGTTGTCACACTCTTGCTTAATATGTTAACATTCTGTCTGTAAACTGTATATGCATAGCTACCTTTTTGAAGCAATATTGAGATTTACTTAAGAACGTGGGGCCCAATAAATACCATCAATGGTGCCCAGTCCAAGAGATGGTGGATCCTATAGGTAAACACCACCTCATCATGCACTAAAACTTATTAAAAAAAAAAAAGATGTGAAGTTCACACATATAGAAAATGGACATTTTGTGAATACATATTACATGTATTGTAAAATAGATAGAGCTCATATGTAGAGTTTGTTTGATAAACTTTCCTACTACTTTGTTTAAATTAGAAGCAAATTGGTTGAACATTACTTCTACCTAAAATGGCAGAAAACGCACCTATCTTGGTGATGGACAGGACAGCTAGAGGGGATATGGAGGAGGCTGTTATTTTTTTTTTAATAGGCGTACTTTCACCAATTTGCTGATAATTCATTGAAAGTAGATGATCGGTACAATTGCTGCCAATGCATTTTTTAAAGCTGTATTGTCATGAGTCAAATTTGATCATGTTAGGTTCTTGCATAGGTCCTATAGCATTGATAAGTTTCCACCCTCTTTCCTACATACACACATCTCTCCTGCATACACACAACTCTACTACTATCACACACGCAATTTTCCGAAATACACACACAACTCTCCTCCATACACAAACACAGTTCTAACACATATAGCTTTTCTACAGCTTTGAAGTATGCACTTACACCTCTGTTACATACACGCACTGTTTTGCTACATACTTGTACACAGCTTTCTTACATACACCAACAGCTCTCTTATATACTCATGCAGCTCCACACACACAAACACTTATATATATATATATATATATATATATATATATATATGTACACTCATCCATCGTATACATTACCACATCTTGAAATTCCTTCCAGGAATGTGACTGATCACATGACCTGAAAGGTTCAATGGCTAATCAACAACTTTGTTTGATTGGGACCCTATCCATGCCACCTCACATATCAGGAGTGTCGTTCTTCTTTTCATAAAGAGGTCCAAGGGCTAGTCTTGCAGAAGTTTTTTCAGCTACACAGGATGCGCAACATCCGTGCAAGTCCTGGTGACTTTCTCCCCTGCACTGCACCGATCAGATAGATCAGTGTGGGGCAGGAGAAAGGAGAACAGTTCTTTCAGTGATCATGAAGGATGCTGTCAGTGTTTTCCTCCATCAGAATAAGCAGCCTCTAGACTGTAAGAAACACACACATTTTAACATCATTTTGATTGTCTAAAATTTACTGCAGCTAAAAATTACATTTGGTTTACAATGCATTTTGCCAGATATGTTGTCACTTGTCAAAGCTAAGAATTTTACATGCTGGGTTTTTTTATGGCACATTTAGCACTGATAAGTTGTCACACTCTTGCTTAATATGTTAACATTCTGTCTGTAAACTGTATATGCATAGCTACCTTTTTGAAGCAATATTGAGATTTACTTAAGAACGTGGGGCCCAATAAATACCATCAATGGTGCCCAGTCCAAGAGATGGTGGATCCTATAGGTAAACACCACCTCATCATGCACTAAAACTTACTAAAAAAAAAAAAGATGTGAAGTTCACACATATAGAAAATGGACATTTTGTGAATACATATTACACGTATTGTAAAATAGATAGAGCTCATATGTAGAGTTTGTTTGATAAACTTTCCTACTACTTTGTTTAAATTAGAAGCAAATTGGTTGAACATTACTTCTACCTAAAATGGCAGAAAACACACCTATCTTGGTGATGGACAGGACAGCTAGAGGGGATATGGAGGAGGCTGTTATTTTTTTTTTAATAGGTGTACTTTCACCAATTTGCTGATAATTCATTGAAAGTAGATGATCGGTACAATTGCTGCCAATGCATTTTTTAAAGCTGTATTGTCATGAGTCAAATTTGATCATGTTAGGTTCTTGCATAGGTCCTATAGCATTGATAAGTTTCCACCCTCTTTCCTACATACACACATCTCTCCTGCATACACACAACTCTACTACTATCACACACGCAATTTTCCGAAATACACACACAACTCTCCTCCATACACAAACACAGTTCTAACACATATAGCTTTTCTACAGCTTTGAAGTATGCACTTACACCTCTGTTACATACACGCACTGTTTTGCTACATACTTGTACACAGCTTTCTTACATACACCAACAGCTCTCTTATATACTCATGCAGCTCCACACACACAAACACTTATATATATATATATATATATATATATATATATATATGTACACTCATCCATCGTATACATTACCACATCTTGAAATTCCTTCCAGGAATGTGACTGATCACATGACCTGAAAGGTTCAATGGCTAATCAACAACTTTGTTTGATTGGGACCCTATCCATGCCACCTCACATATCAGGAGTGTCGTTCTTCTTTTCATAAAGAGGTCCAAGGGCTAGTCTTGCAGAAGTTTTTTCAGCTACACAGGATGCGCAACATCCGTGCAAGTCCTGGTGACTTTCTCCCCTGCACTGCACCGATCAGATAGATCAGTGTGGGGCAGGAGAAAGGAGAACAGTTCTTTCAGTGATCATGAAGGATGCTGTCAGTGTTTTCCTCCATCAGAATAAGCAGCCTCTAGACTGTAAGAAACACACACATTTTAACATCATTTTGATTGTCTAAAATTTACTGCAGCTAAAAATTACATTTGGTTTACAATGCATTTTGCCAGATATGTTGTCACTTGTCAAAGCTAAGAATTTTACATGCTGGGTTTTTTTATGGCACATTTAGCACTGATAAGTTGTCACACTCTTGCTTAATATGTTAACATTCTGTCTGTAAACTGTATATGCATAGCTACCTTTTTGAAGCAATATTGAGATTTACTTAAGAACGTGGGGCCCAATAAATACCATCAATGGTGCCCAGTCCAAGAGATGGTGGATCCTATAGGTAAACACCACCTCATCATGCACTAAAACTTACTAAAAAAAAAAAAGATGTGAAGTTCACACATATAGAAAATGGACATTTTGTGAATACATATTACACGTATTGTAAAATAGATAGAGCTCATATGTAGAGTTTGTTTGATAAACTTTCCTACTACTTTGTTTAAATTAGAAGCAAATTGGTTGAACATTACTTCTACCTAAAATGGCAGAAAACACACCTATCTTGGTGATGGACAGGACAGCTAGAGGGGATATGGAGGAGGCTGTTATTTTTTTTTTAATAGGTGTACTTTCACCAATTTGCTGATAATTCATTGAAAGTAGATGATCGGTACAATTGCTGCCAATGCATTTTTTAAAGCTGTATTGTCATGAGTCAAATTTGATCATGTTAGGTTCTTGCATAGGTCCTATAGCATTGATAAGTTTCCACCCTCTTTCCTACATACACACATCTCTCCTGCATACACACAACTCTACTACTATCACACACGCAATTTTCCGAAATACACACACAACTCTCCTCCATACACAAACACAGTTCTAACACATATAGCTTTTCTACAGCTTTGAAGTATGCACTTACACCTCTGTTACATACACGCACTGTTTTGCTACATACTTGTACACAGCTTTCTTACATACACCAACAGCTCTCTTATATACTCATGCAGCTCCACACACACAAACACTTAAATATATATATATATATATGTACACTCATCCATCGTATACATTACCACATCTTGAAATTCCTTCCAGGAATGTGACTGATCACATGACCTGAAAGGTTCAATGGCTAATCAACAACTTTGTTTGATTGGGACCCTATCCATGCCACCTCACATATCAGGAGTGTCGTTCTTCTTTTCATAAAGAGGTCCAAGGGCTAGTCTTGCAGAAGTTTTTTCAGCTACACAGGATGCGCAACATCCGTGCAAGTCCTGGTGACTTTCTCCCCTGCACTGCACCGATCAGATAGATCAGTGTGGGGCAGGAGAAAGGAGAACAGTTCTTTCAGTGATCATGAAGGATGCTGTCAGTGTTTTCCTCCATCAGAATAAGCAGCCTCTAGACTGTAAGAAACACACACATTTTAACATCATTTTGATTGTCTAAAATTTACTGCAGCTAAAAATTACATTTGGTTTACAATGCATTTTGCCAGATATGTTGTCACTTGTCAAAGCTAAGAATTTTACATGCTGGGTTTTTTTATGGCACATTTAGCACTGATAAGTTGTCACACTCTTGCTTAATATGTTAACATTCTGTCTGTAAACTGTATATGCATAGCTACCTTTTTGAAGCAATATTGAGATTTACTTAAGAACGTGGGGCCCAATAAATACCATCAATGGTGCCCAGTCCAAGAGATGGTGGATCCTATAGGTAAACACCACCTCATCATGCACTAAAACTTATTAAAAAAAAAAAAGATGTGAAGTTCACACATATAGAAAATGGACATTTTGTGAATACATATTACATGTATTGTAAAATAGATAGAGCTCATATGTAGAGTTTGTTTGATAAACTTTCCTACTACTTTGTTTAAATTAGAAGCAAATTGGTTGAACATTACTTCTACCTAAAATGGCAGAAAACGCACCTATCTTGGTGATGGACAGGACAGCTAGAGGGGATATGGAGGAGGCTGTTATTTTTTTTTTAATAGGCGTACTTTCACCAATTTGCTGATAATTCATTGAAAGTAGATGATCGGTACAATTGCTGCCAATGCATTTTTTAAAGCTGTATTGTCATGAGTCAAATTTGATCATGTTAGGTTCTTGCATAGGTCCTATAGCATTGATAAGTTTCCACCCTCTTTCCTACATACACACATCTCTCCTGCATACACACAACTCTACTACTATCACACACGCAATTTTCCGAAATACACACACAACTCTCCTCCATACACAAACACAGTTCTAACACATATAGCTTTTCTACAGCTTTGAAGTATGCACTTACACCTCTGTTACATACACGCACTGTTTTGCTACATACTTGTACACAGCTTTCTTACATACACCAACAGCTCTCTTATATACTCATGCAGCTCCACACACACAAACACTTATATATATATATATATATATATATATATATATATGTACACTCATCCATCGTATACATTACCACATCTTGAAATTCCTTCCAGGAATGTGACTGATCACATGACCTGAAAGGTTCAATGGCTAATCAACAACTTTGTTTGATTGGGACCCTATCCATGCCACCTCACATATCAGGAGTGTCGTTCTTCTTTTCATAAAGAGGTCCAAGGGCTAGTCTTGCAGAAGTTTTTTCAGCTACACAGGATGCGCAACATCCGTGCAAGTCCTGGTGACTTTCTCCCCTGCACTGCACCGATCAGATAGATCAGTGTGGGGCAGGAGAAAGGAGAACAGTTCTTTCAGTGATAATGAAGGATGCTGTCAGTGTTTTCCTCCATCAGAATAAGCAGCCTCTAGACTGTAAGAAACACACACATTTTAACATCATTTTGATTGTCTAAAATTTACTGCAGCTAAAAATTACATTTGGTTTACAATGCATTTTGCCAGATATGTTGTCACTTGTCAAAGCTAAGAATTTTACATGCTGGGTTTTTTTATGGCACATTTAGCACTGATAAGTTGTCACACTCTTGCTTAATATGTTAACATTCTGTCTGTAAACTGTATATGCATAGCTACCTTTTTGAAGCAATATTGAGATTTACTTAAGAACGTGGGGCCCAATAAATACCATCAATGGTGCCCAGTCCAAGAGATGGTGGATCCTATAGGTAAACACCACCTCATCATGCACTAAAACTTACTAAAAAAAAAAAAGATGTGAAGTTCACACATATAGAAAATGGACATTTTGTGAATACATATTACACGTATTGTAAAATAGATAGAGCTCATATGTAGAGTTTGTTTGATAAACTTTCCTACTACTTTGTTTAAATTAGAAGCAAATTGGTTGAACATTACTTCTACCTAAAATGGCAGAAAACACACCTATCTTGGTGATGGACAGGACAGCTAGAGGGGATATGGAGGAGGCTGTTATTTTTTTTTTAATAGGTGTACTTTCACCAATTTGCTGATAATTCATTGAAAGTAGATGATCGGTACAATTGCTGCCAATGCATTTTTTAAAGCTGTATTGTCATGAGTCAAATTTGATCATGTTAGGTTCTTGCATAGGTCCTATAGCATTGATAAGTTTCCACCCTCTTTCCTACATACACACATCTCTCCTGCATACACACAACTCTACTACTATCACACACGCAATTTTCCGAAATACACACACAACTCTCCTCCATACACAAACACAGTTCTAACACATATAGCTTTTCTACAGCTTTGAAGTATGCACTTACACCTCTGTTACATACACGCACTGTTTTGCTACATACTTGTACACAGCTTTCTTACATACACCAACAGCTCTCTTATATACTCATGCAGCTCCACACACACAAACACTTAAATATATATATATATATATGTACACTCATCCATCGTATACATTACCACATCTTGAAATTCCTTCCAGGAATGTGACTGATCACATGACCTGAAAGGTTCAATGGCTAATCAACAACTTTGTTTGATTGGGACCCTATCCATGCCACCTCACATATCAGGAGTGTCGTTCTTCTTTTCATAAAGAGGTCCAAGGGCTAGTCTTGCAGAAGTTTTTTCAGCTACACAGGATGCGCAACATCCGTGCAAGTCCTGGTGACTTTCTCCCCTGCACTGCACCGATCAGATAGATCAGTGTGGGGCAGGAGAAAGGAGAACAGTTCTTTCAGTGATAATGAAGGATGCTGTCAGTGTTTTCCTCCATCAGAATAAGCAGCCTCTAGACTGTAAGAAACACACACATTTTAACATCATTTTGATTGTCTAAAATTTACTGCAGCTAAAAATTACATTTGGTTTACAATGCATTTTGCCAGATATGTTGTCACTTGTCAAAGCTAAGAATTTTACATGCTGGGTTTTTTTATGGCACATTTAGCACTGATAAGTTGTCACACTCTTGCTTAATATGTTAACATTCTGTCTGTAAACTGTATATGCATAGCTACCTTTTTGAAGCAATATTGAGATTTACTTAAGAACGTGGGGCCCAATAAATACCATCAATGGTGCCCAGTCCAAGAGATGGTGGATCCTATAGGTAAACACCACCTCATCATGCACTAAAACTTACTAAAAAAAAAAAAGATGTGAAGTTCACACATATAGAAAATGGACATTTTGTGAATACATATTACACGTATTGTAAAATAGATAGAGCTCATATGTAGAGTTTGTTTGATAAACTTTCCTACTACTTTGTTTAAATTAGAAGCAAATTGGTTGAACATTACTTCTACCTAAAATGGCAGAAAACACACCTATCTTGGTGATGGACAGGACAGCTAGAGGGGATATGGAGGAGGCTGTTATTTTTTTTTTAATAGGTGTACTTTCACCAATTTGCTGATAATTCATTGAAAGTAGATGATCGGTACAATTGCTGCCAATGCATTTTTTAAAGCTGTATTGTCATGAGTCAAATTTGATCATGTTAGGTTCTTGCATAGGTCCTATAGCATTGATAAGTTTCCACCCTCTTTCCTACATACACACATCTCTCCTGCATACACACAACTCTACTACTATCACACACGCAATTTTCCGAAATACACACACAACTCTCCTCCATACACAAACACAGTTCTAACACATATAGCTTTTCTACAGCTTTGAAGTATGCACTTACACCTCTGTTACATACACGCACTGTTTTGCTACATACTTGTACACAGCTTTCTTACATACACCAACAGCTCTCTTATATACTCATGCAGCTCCACACACACAAACACTTAAATATATATATATATATATGTACACTCATCCATCGTATACATTACCACATCTTGAAATTCCTTCCAGGAATGTGACTGATCACATGACCTGAAAGGTTCAATGGCTAATCAACAACTTTGTTTGATTGGGACCCTATCCATGCCACCTCACATATCAGGAGTGTCGTTCTTCTTTTCATAAAGAGGTCCAAGGGCTAGTCTTGCAGAAGTTTTTTCAGCTACACAGGATGCGCAACATCCGTGCAAGTCCTGGTGACTTTCTCCCCTGCACTGCACCGATCAGATAGATCAGTGTGGGGCAGGAGAAAGGAGAACAGTTCTTTCAGTGATCATGAAGGATGCTGTCAGTGTTTTCCTCCATCAGAATAAGCAGCCTCTAGACTGTAAGAAACACACACATTTTAACATCATTTTGATTGTCTAAAATTTACTGCAGCTAAAAATTACATTTGGTTTACAATGCATTTTGCCAGATATGTTGTCACTTGTCAAAGCTAAGAATTTTACATGCTGGGTTTTTTTATGGCACATTTAGCACTGATAAGTTGTCACACTCTTGCTTAATATGTTAACATTCTGTCTGTAAACTGTATATGCATAGCTACCTTTTTGAAGCAATATTGAGATTTACTTAAGAACGTGGGGCCCAATAAATACCATCAATGGTGCCCAGTCCAAGAGATGGTGGATCCTATAGGTAAACACCACCTCATCATGCACTAAAACTTATTAAAAAAAAAAAAGATGTGAAGTTCACACATATAGAAAATGGACATTTTGTGAATACATATTACATGTATTGTAAAATAGATAGAGCTCATATGTAGAGTTTGTTTGATAAACTTTCCTACTACTTTGTTTAAATTAGAAGCAAATTGGTTGAACATTACTTCTACCTAAAATGGCAGAAAACGCACCTATCTTGGTGATGGACAGGACAGCTAGAGGGGATATGGAGGAGGCTGTTATTTTTTTTTTAATAGGCGTACTTTCACCAATTTGCTGATAATTCATTGAAAGTAGATGATCGGTACAATTGCTGCCAATGCATTTTTTAAAGCTGTATTGTCATGAGTCAAATTTGATCATGTTAGGTTCTTGCATAGGTCCTATAGCATTGATAAGTTTCCACCCTCTTTCCTACATACACACATCTCTCCTGCATACACACAACTCTACTACTATCACACACGCAATTTTCCGAAATACACACACAACTCTCCTCCATACACAAACACAGTTCTAACACATATAGCTTTTCTACAGCTTTGAAGTATGCACTTACACCTCTGTTACATACACGCACTGTTTTGCTACATACTTGTACACAGCTTTCTTACATACACCAACAGCTCTCTTATATACTCATGCAGCTCCACACACACAAACACTTATATATATATATATATATATATATATATATATATGTACACTCATCCATCGTATACATTACCACATCTTGAAATTCCTTCCAGGAATGTGACTGATCACATGACCTGAAAGGTTCAATGGCTAATCAACAACTTTGTTTGATTGGGACCCTATCCATGCCACCTCACATATCAGGAGTGTCGTTCTTCTTTTCATAAAGAGGTCCAAGGGCTAGTCTTGCAGAAGTTTTTTCAGCTACACAGGATGCGCAACATCCGTGCAAGTCCTGGTGACTTTCTCCCCTGCACTGCACCGATCAGATAGATCAGTGTGGGGCAGGAGAAAGGAGAACAGTTCTTTCAGTGATAATGAAGGATGCTGTCAGTGTTTTCCTCCATCAGAATAAGCAGCCTCTAGACTGTAAGAAACACACACATTTTAACATCATTTTGATTGTCTAAAATTTACTGCAGCTAAAAATTACATTTGGTTTACAATGCATTTTGCCAGATATGTTGTCACTTGTCAAAGCTAAGAATTTTACATGCTGGGTTTTTTTATGGCACATTTAGCACTGATAAGTTGTCACACTCTTGCTTAATATGTTAACATTCTGTCTGTAAACTGTATATGCATAGCTACCTTTTTGAAGCAATATTGAGATTTACTTAAGAACGTGGGGCCCAATAAATACCATCAATGGTGCCCAGTCCAAGAGATGGTGGATCCTATAGGTAAACACCACCTCATCATGCACTAAAACTTACTAAAAAAAAAAAAGATGTGAAGTTCACACATATAGAAAATGGACATTTTGTGAATACATATTACACGTATTGTAAAATAGATAGAGCTCATATGTAGAGTTTGTTTGATAAACTTTCCTACTACTTTGTTTAAATTAGAAGCAAATTGGTTGAACATTACTTCTACCTAAATGGCAGAAAACACACCTATCTTGGTGATGGACAGGACAGCTAGAGGGGATATGGAGGAGGCTGTTATTTTTTTTTTAATAGGTGTACTTTCACCAATTTGCTGATAATTCATTGAAAGTAGATGATCGGTACAATTGCTGCCAATGCATTTTTTAAAGCTGTATTGTCATGAGTCAAATTTGATCATGTTAGGTTCTTGCATAGGTCCTATAGCATTGATAAGTTTTCCACCCTCTTTCCTACATACACACATCTCTCCTGCAATACACACAACTCTACTACTATCACACACGCAATTTTCCGAAATACACACACAACTCTCCTCCATACACAAACACAGTTCTAACACATATAGCTTTTCTACAGCTTTGAAGTATGCACTTACACCTCTGTTACATACACGCACTGTTTTGCTACATACTTGTACACAGCTTTCTTACATACACCAACAGCTCTCTTATATACTCATGCAGCTCCACACACACAAACACTTAAATATATATATATATATATGTACACTCATCCATCGTATACATTACCACATCTTGAAATTCCTTCCAGGAATGTGACTGATCACATGACCTGAAAGGTTTCAATGGCTAATCAACAACTTTGTTTGATTGGGACCCTATCCATGCCACCTCACATATCAGAGTGTCGTTCTTCTTTTTCATAAAGAGGTCCAAGGGCTAGTCTTGCAGAAGTTTTTTCAGCTACACAGGATGCGCAACATCCGTGCAAGTCCCTGGTGACTTTCTCCCCTGCACTGCACCGATCAGATAGATCAGTGTGGGGCAGGAGAAAGGAGAACAGTTCTTTCAGTGATAATGAAGGATGCTGTCAGTGTTTTCCTCCATCAGAATAAGCAGCCTCTAGGACTGTAAGAAACACACACATTTTAACATCATTTTGATTGTCTAAAAATTTACTGCAGCTAAAAATTACATTTGGTTTACAATGCATTTTGCCAGATATGTTGTCACTTGTCAAAGCTAAGAATTTTTACATGCTGGGTTTTTTTATGGCACATTTAGCACTGATAAGTTGTCACACTCTTGCTTAATATGTTAACATTCTGTCTGTAAACTGTATATGCATAGCTACCTTTTTGAAGCAATATTGAGATTTACTTAAGAACGTGGGGCCAATAAATACCATCAATGGTGCCCAGTCCAAGAGATGGTGGATCCTATAGGTAAACACCACCTCATCATGCACTAAAACTTACTAAAAAAAAAAAAGATGTGAAGTTCACACATATAGAAAATGGACATTTTGTGAATACATATTACACGTATTGTAAAATAGATAGAGCTCATATGTAGAGTTTGTTTGATAAACTTTCCTACTACTTTGTTTAAATTAGAAGCAAATTGGTTGAACATTACTTCTACCTAAAATGGCAGAAAACACACCTATCTTGGTGATGGACAGGACAGCTAGAGGGGATATGGAGGAGGCTGTTATTTTTTTTTTAATAGGTGTACTTTCACCAATTTGCTGATAATTCATTGAAAGTAGATGATCGGTACAATTGCTGCCAATGCATTTTTTAAAGCTGTATTGTCATGAGTCAAATTTGATCATGTTAGGTTCTTGCATAGGTCCTATAGCATTGATAAGTTTCCACCCTCTTTCCTACATACACACATCTCTCCTGCATACACACAACACTACTACTATCACACACGCAATTTCCGAAATACACACACAACTCTCCTCCATACACAAACACAGTTCTAACACATATAGCTTTTCTACAGCTTTGAAGTATGCACTTACACCTCTGTTACATACACGCACTGTTTTGCTACATACTTGTACACAGCTTTCTACATACACCAACAGCTCTCTTATATACTCATGCAGCTCCACACACACAAACACTTAAAATATTATATAATATATATATGTACACTCATCCATCGTATACATTACCACATCTTGAAATTCCTTCCAGGAATGTGACTGATCACATGACCTGAAAGGTTCAATGGCTAATCAACAACTTTGTTTGATTGGGACCCTATCCATGCCACCTCACATATCAGGAGTGTCGTTCTTCTTTTCATAAAGAGGTCCAAGGGCTAGTCTTGCAGAAGTTTTTTCAGCTACACAGGATGCGCAACATCCGTGCAAGTCCTGGTGACTTTCTCCCCTGCACTGCACCGATCAGATAGATCAGTGTGGGGCAGGAGAAAGGAGAACAGTTCTTTCAGTGATCATGAAGGATGCTGTCAGTGTTTTCCTCCATCAGAATAAGCAGCCTCTAGACTGTAAGAAACACACACATTTTAACATCATTTTGATTGTCTAAAATTTACTGCAGCTAAAAATTACATTTGGTTTACAATGCATTTTGCCAGATATGTTGTCACTTGTCAAAGCTAAGAATTTTACATGCTGGGTTTTTTATGGCACATTTAGCACTGATAAGTTGTCACACTCTTGCTTAATATGTTAACATTCTGTCTGTAAACTGTATATGCATAGCTACCTTTTTGAAGCAATATTGAGATTTACTTAAGAACGTGGGGCCCAATAAATACCATCAATGTGCCCAGTCCAAGAGATGGTGGATCCTATAGGTAAACACCACCTCATCATGCACTAAAACTTACTAAAAAAAAAAAAGATGTGAAGTTCACACATATAGAAAATGGACATTTTGTGAATACATATTACACGTATTGTAAAATAGATAGAGCTCATATGTAGAGTTTGTTTGATAAACTTTCCTACTACTTTGTTTAAATTAGAAGCAAATTGGTTGAACATTACTTCTACATAAAATGGCAGAAAACACACCTATCTTGGTGATGGACAGGACAGCTAGAGGGGATATGGAGGAGGCTGTTATTTTTTTTTAATAGGTGTACTTTCACCAATTTGCTGATAATTCATTGAAAGTAGATGATCGGTACAATTGCTGCCAATGCATTTTTTAAAGCTGTATTGTCATGAGTCAAATTTGATCATGTTAGGTTCTTGCATAGGTCCTATAGCATTGATAAGTTTCCACCCTCTTTCCTACATACACACATCTCTCCTGCATACACACACTCTACTACTATCACACACGCAATTTTCCGAAATACACACACAACTCTCCTCCATACACAACACAGTTCTAACACATATAGCTTTTCTCACAGCTTTGAAGTATGCACTTACACCTCTGTTACATACACGCACTGTTTTGCTACATACTTGTACACAGCTTTCTTACATACACCAAACAGCTCTCTTATATACTCATGCAGCTCCACACACACAAACACTTAAATATATATATATATATATGTACACTCATCCATCGTATACATTACCACATCTTGAAATTCCTTCCAGGAATGTGACTGATCACATGACCTGAAAGGTTCAATGGCTAATCAACAACTTTGTTTGATTGGGACCCTATCCATGCCACCTCACATATCAGGAGTGTCGTTCTTCTTTTCATAAAGAGGTCCAAGGGCTAGTCTGCAGAAGTTTTTTTCAGCTACACAGGATGCGCAACATCCGTGCAAGTCCTGGTGACTTTCTCCCCTGCACTGCACCGATCAGATAGATCAGTGTGGGGCAGGAGAAAGGAGAACAGTTCTTTCAGTGATCATGAAGGATGCTGTCAGTGTTTTCCTCCATCAGAATAAGCAGCCTCTAGACTGTAAGAAACACACACATTTTAACATCATTTTGATTGTCTAAAATTTACTGCAGCTAATAAATTACATTTGGTTTTACAATGCATTTTGGCCAGATATGTTGTCACTTGTCAAAGCTAAGAATTTTACATGCTGGGTTTTTTTATGGCACATTTAGCACTGATAAGTTGTCACACTCTTGCTTAATATGTTAACATTCTGTCTGTAAACTGTATATGCATAGCTACCTTTTTGAAGCAATATTGAGATTTACTTAAGAACGTGGGGCCCAATAAATACCATCAATGGTGCCCAGTCCAAGAGATGGTGGATCCTATAGGTAAACACCACCTCATCATGCACTAAAACTTATAAAAAAAAAAAAGATGTGAAGTTCACACATATAGAAAATGGACATTTTGTGAATACATATTACATGTATTGTAAAATAGATAGAGCTCATATGTAGAGTTTGTTTGATAAACTTTCCTACTTACTTTGTTTAAATTAGAAGCAAATTGGTTGAACATTACTTCTACCTAAAATGGCAGAAAACGCACCTATCTTGGTGATGGACAGGACAGCTAGAGGGGATATGGAGGAGGCTGTTATTTTTTTTTTAATAGGCGTACTTTCACCAATTTGCTGATAATTCATTGAAAGTAGATGATCGGTACAATTGCTGCCAATGCATTTTTTTAAAGCTGTATTGTCATGAGTCAAATTTGATCATGTTAGGTTCTTGCATAGGTCCTATAGCATTGATAAGTTTCCACCCTCTTTCCTACATACACACATCTCTCCTGCATACACACAACCTCTACTACTATCACACACGCAATTTTCCGAAATACACACACAACTCTCCTCCATACACAAACACAGTTCTAACACATATAGCTTTTCTACAGCTTTGAAGTATGCACTTACACCTCTGTTACATACACGCACTGTTTTGCTACATACTTGTACACAGCTTTCTTACATCACCAACAGCTCTCTTATATACTCATGCAGCTCACACACACAAACACTATATATATATATATATATATATATATATATATATGTGTACACTCATCCATCGTATACATTACCACATCTTGAAATTCCTTCCAGGAATGTGACTGATCACATGACCTGAAAGGTTCAATGGCTAATCAACAACTTTGTTTGATTGGGACCCTATCCATGCCACCTCACATATCAGGAGTGTCGTTCTTCTTTTCATAAAGAGGTCCAAGGGCTAGTCTTGCAGAAGTTTTTTCAGCTACACAGGATGCGCAACATCCGTGCAAGTCCTGGTGACTTTCTCCCCTGGCACTGCACCGATCAGATAGATCAGTGTGGGGCAGGAGAAAGGAGAACAGTTCTTTCAGTGATCATGAAGGATGCTGTCAGTGTTTTCCTCCATCAGAATAAGCAGCCTCTAGACTGTAAGAAACCCACACATTTTAACATCATTTTGATTGTCTAAAATTTACTGCAGCTAAAAATTACATTTGGTTTACAATGCATTTTGCCAGATATGTTGTCACTTGTCAAAGCTAAGAATTTTACATGCTGGGTTTTTTTATGGCACATTAGCACTGATAAGTTGTCACACTCTTGCTTAATATGTTAACATTCTGTCTGTAAACTGTATATGCATAGCTACCTTTTTGAAGCAATATTGAGATTTACTTAAGAACGTGGGGGCCCAATAAATACCATCAATGGTGCCCAGTCCAAGAGATGGTGGATCCTATAGGTAAACACCACCTCATCATGCACTAAAACTTACTAAAAAAAAAAAAGATGTGAAGTTCACACATATAGAAAATGGACATTTTGTGAATACATATTACACGTATTGTAAAATAGATAGAGCTCATATGTAGAGTTTGTTTTGATAAACTTTCCTACTACTTTGTTTAAATTAGAAGCAAATTGGTTGAACATTACTTCTACCTAAAATGGCAGAAAACGCACCTATCTTGGTGATGGACAGGACAGCTAGAGGGGATATGGAGGAGGCTGTTAATTTTTTTTTTAATAGGTGTACTTTCACCAATTTGCTGATAATTCATTGAAAGTAGATGATCGGTACAATTGCTGCCAATGCATTTTTTAAAGCTGTATTGTCATGAGTCAAATTTGATCATGTTAGGTTCTTGCATAGGTCCTATAGCATTGATAAGTTTCCACCCTCTTTCCTACATACACACATCTCTCCTGCATACACACAACTCTACTACTATCACACACGCAATTTTCCGAAATACACACACAACTCTCCTCCATACACAAACACAGTTCTAACACATATAGCTTTTCTACAGCTTTGAAGTATGCACTTACACCTCTGTTACATACACGCACTGTTTTGCTACATACTTGTACACAGCTTTCTTACAACACCAACAGCTCTCTTATATACTCATGCAGCTCCACACACACAAACACTTATATATATATATATATATGTACACTCATCCATCGTATACATTACCACATCTTGAAATTCCTTCCAGGAATGTGACTGATCACATGACCTGAAAGGTTCAATGGCTAATCAACAACTTTGTTTGATTGGGACCCTATCCATGCCACCTCACATATCAGGAGTGTCGTTCTTCTTTTCATAAAGAGGTCCAAGGGCTAGTCTTGCAGAAGTTTTTTCAGCTACACAGGATGCGCAACATCCGTGCAAGTCCTGGTGACTTTCTCCCCTGCACTGCACCGATCAGATAGATCAGTGTGGGGCAGGAGAAAGGAGAACAGTTCTTTCAGTGATCATGAAGGATGCTGTCAGTGTTTTCCTCCATCAGAATAAGCAGCCTCTAGACTGTAAGAAACACACACATTTTAACATCATTTTGATTGTCTAAAATTTACTGCAGCTAAAAATTACATTTGGTTTACAATGCATTTTGCCAGATATGTTGTCACTTGTCAAAGCTAAGAATTTTACATCTGGGTTTTTTTATGGCACATTTAGCACTGATAAGTTGTCACACTCTTGCTTAATATGTTAACATTCTGTCTGTAAACTGTATATGCATAGCTACCTTTTTGAAGCAATATTGAGATTTACTTAAGAACGTGGGGCCCAATAAATACCATCAATGGTGCCCAGTCCAAGAGATGGTGGATCCTATAGGTAAACACCACCTCATCATGCACTAAAACTTACTAAAAAAAAAAAGATGTGAAGTTCACACATATAGAAAATGGACATTTTGTGAATACATATTACACGTATTGTAAAATAGATAGAGCTCATATGTAGAGTTTGTTTGATAAACTTTCCTACTACTTTGTTTAAATTAGAAGCAAATTGGTTGAACATTTACTTCTACCTAAAATGGCAGAAAACGCACCTATCTTGGTGATGGACAGACAGCTAGAGGGGATATGGAGGAGGCTGTTATTTTTTTTTTAATAGGTGTACTTTCACCAATTTGCTGATAATTCATTGAAAGTAGATGATCGGTACAATTGCTGCCAATGCATTTTTTAAAGCTGTATTGTCATGAGTCAAATTTGATCATGTTAGGTTTCTTGCATAGGTCCTATAGCATTGATAAGTTTCCACCCTCTTTCCTACATACACACATCTCTCCTGCATACACACAACTCTACTACTATCACACACGCAATTTTCCGAAATACACACACAACTCTCCTCCATACACAAACACAGTTCTAACACATATAGCTTTTCTACAGCTTTGAAGTATGCACTTACACCTCTGTTACATACACGCACTGTTTTGCTACATACTTGTACACAGCTTTCTTACATACACCAACAGCTCTCTTATATACTCATGCAGCTCCACACACACAAAACACTTATATATATATATATATATGTACACTCATCCATCGTATACATTACCACATCTTGAAATTCCTTCCAGGAATGTGACTGATCACATGACCTGAAAGGTTCAATGGCTAATCAACAACTTTGTTTGATTGGGACCCTATCCATGCCACCTCACATATCAGGAGTGTCGTTCTTCTTTTCATAAAGAGGTCCAAGGGCTAGTCTGCAGAAGTTTTTTCAGCTACACAGGATGCGCAACATCCGTGCAAGTCCTGGTGACTTTCTCCCCTGCACTGCACCGATCAGATAGATCAGTGTGGGGCAGGAGAAAGGAGAACAGTTCTTTCAGTGATCATGAAGGATGCTGTCAGTGTTTTTCCTCCCATCAGAATAAGCAGCCTCTAGACTGTAAGAAACACACACATTTTAACATCATTTTGATTGTCTAAAATTTTACTGCAGCTAAAAATACATTTGGTTTACAATGCATTTTGCCAGATATGTTGTCACTTGTCAAAGCTAAGAATTTTACATGCTGGGTTTTTTTATGGCACATTTAGCACTGATAAGTTGTCACACTCTTGCTTAATATGTTAACATTCTGTCCTGTAACTGTATATGCATAGCTACCTTTTTGAAGCAATATTGAGATTTACTTAAGAACGTGGGGCCCAATAAATACCATCAATGGTGCCCAGTCCAAGAGATGGTGGATCCTATAGGTAAACACCACCTCATCATGCACTAAAACTTACTAAAAAAAAAAAAGATGTGAAGTTCACACATATAGAAAATGGACATTTTGTGAATACATATTACCGTATTGTAAAATAGATAGAGCTCATATGTAGAGTTTTGTTTGATAAACTTTCCTACTACTTTGTTTAAATTAGAAGCAAATTGGTTGAACATTACTTCTACCTAAAATGGCAGAAACACACCTATCTTGGTGATGGACAGGACAGCTAGAGGGGATATGGAGGAGGCTGTTTATTTTTTTTTAATAGGTGTACTTTCACCAATTTGCTGATAATTCATTGAAAGTAGATGATCGGTACAATTGCTGCCAATGCATTTTTTAAAGCTGTATTGTCATGAGTCAAATTTGATCATGTTAGGTTCTTGCATAGTCCTATAGCATTGATAAGTTTCCACCCTCTTTCCTACATACACACATCTCTCCTGCATACACACAACTCTACTACTATCACACACGCAATTTTCCGAAATACACACACAACTCTCCTCCATACACAAACACAGTTCTACACATATTAGCTTTTCTACAGCTTTTGAAGTATGCACTTACACCTCTGTTACATACACGCACTGGTTTTGCTACATACACACAGCTTTCTTACATACACCAACAGCTCTCTTATATACTCATGCAGCTCCACACACACAAACACTTATATATATATATATATATGTACACTCATCCATCGTATACATTACCACATCTTGAAATTCCTTCCAGGAATGTGACTGATCACATGACCTGAAAGGTTCAATGGCTAATCAACAACTTTGTTTGATTGGGACCCTATCCATGCCACCTCACATATCAGGAGTGTCGTTCTTCTTTTCATAAAGAGGTCCAAGGGCTAGTCTTGCAGAAGTTTTTTCAGCTACACAGGATGCGCAACATCCGTGCAAGTCCTGGTGACTTTCTCCCCTGCACTGCACCGATCAGATAGATCAGTGTGGGGCAGGAGAAAGGAGAACAGTTCTTTCAGTGATCATGAAGGATGCTGTCAGTGTTTTCCTCCATCAGAATAAGCAGCCTCTAGACTGTAAGAAACACACACATTTTAACATCATTTTGATTGTCTAAAATTTACTGCAGCTAAAAATTACATTTGGTTTACAATGCATTTTGCCAGATATGTTGTCACTTGTCAAAGCTAAGAATTTTACATGCTGGGTTTTTTTATGGCACATTTAGCACTGATAAGTTGTCACACTCTTGCTTAATATGTTAACATTCTGTCTGTAAACTGTATATGCATAGCTACCTTTTTGAAGCAATATTGAGATTTACTTAAGAACGTGGGGCCCAATAAATACCATCAATGGTGCCCAGTCCAAGAGATGGTGGATCCTATAGGTAAACACCACCTCATCATGCACTAAAACTTACTAAAAAAAAAAAAGATGTGAAGTTCACACATATAGAAAATGGACATTTTGTGAATACATATTACACGTATTGTAAAATAGATAGAGCTCATATGTAGAGTTTGTTTGATAAACTTTCCTACTACTTTGTTTAAATTAGAAGCAAATTGGTTGAACATTACTTCTACCTAAAATGGCAGAAAACACACCTATCTTGGTGATGGACAGGACAGCTAGAGGGGATATGGAGGAGGCTGTTATTTTTTTTTTAATAGGTGTACTTTCACCAATTTGCTGATAATTCATTGAAAGTAGATGATCGGTACAATTGCTGCCAATGCATTTTTTAAAGCTGTATTGTCATGAGTCAAATTTGATCATGTTAGGTTCTTGCATAGGTCCTATAGCATTGATAAGTTTCCACCCTCTTTCCTACATACACACATCTCTCCTGCATACACACAACTCTACTACTATCACACACGCAATTTTCCGAAATACACACACAACTCTCCTCCATACACAAACACAGTTCTAACACATATAGCTTTTCTACAGCTTTGAAGTATGCACTTACACCTCTGTTACATACACGCACTGTTTTGCTACATACTTGTACACAGCTTTCTTACATACACCAACAGCTCTCTTATATACTCATGCAGCTCCACACACACAAACACTTATATATATATATATATATATATATGTACACTCATCCATCGTATACATTACCACATCTTGAAATTCCTTCCAGGAATGTGACTGATCACATGACCTGAAAGGTTCAATGGCTAATCAACAACTTTGTTTGATTGGGACCCTATCCATGCCACCTCACATATCAGGAGTGTCGTTCTTCTTTTCATAAAGAGGTCCAAGGGCTAGTCTTGCAGAAGTTTTTTCAGCTACACAGGATGCGCAACATCCGTGCAAGTCCTGGTGACTTTCTCCCCTGCACTGCACCGATCAGATAGATCAGTGTGGGGCAGGAGAAAGGAGAACAGTTCTTTCAGTGATCATGAAGGATGCTGTCAGTGTTTTCCTCCATCAGAATAAGCAGCCTCTAGACTGTAAGAAACACACACATTTTAACATCATTTTGATTGTCTAAAATTTACTGCAGCTAAAAATTACATTTGGTTTACAATGCATTTTGCCAGATATGTTGTCACTTGTCAAAGCTAAGAATTTTACATGCTGGGTTTTTTTATGGCACATTTAGCACTGATAAGTTGTCACACTCTTGCTTAATATGTTAACATTCTGTCTGTAAACTGTATATGCATAGCTACCTTTTTGAAGCAATATTGAGATTTACTTAAGAACGTGGGGCCCAATAAATACCATCAATGGTGCCCAGTCCAAGAGATGGTGGATCCTATAGGTAAACACCACCTCATCATGCACTAAAACTTACTAAAAAAAAAAAAGATGTGAAGTTCACACATATAGAAAATGGACATTTTGTGAATACATATTACACGTATTGTAAAATAGATAGAGCTCATATGTAGAGTTTGTTTGATAAACTTTCCTACTACTTTGTTTAAATTAGAAGCAAATTGGTTGAACATTACTTCTACCTAAAATGGCAGAAAACGCACCTATCTTGGTGATGGACAGGACAGCTAGAGGGGATATGGAGGAGGCTGTTATTTTTTTTTTAATAGGTGTACTTTCACCAATTTGCTGATAATTCATTGAAAGTAGATGATCGGTACAATTGCTGCCAATGCATTTTTTAAAGCTGTATTGTCATGAGTCAAATTTGATCATGTTAGGTTCTTGCATAGGTCCTATAGCATTGATAAGTTTCCACCCTCTTTCCTACATACACACATCTCTCCTGCATACACACAACTCTACTACTATCACACACGCAATTTTCCGAAATACACACACAACTCTCCTCCATACACATACACAGTTCTAACACATATAGCTTTTCTACAGCTTTGAAGTATGCACTTACACCTCTGTTACATACACGCACTGTTTTGCTACATACTTGTACACAGCTTTCTTACATACACCAACAGCTCTCTTATATACTCATGCAGCTCCACACACACAAACACTTATATATATATATATATATGTACACTCATCCATCGTATACATTACCACATCTTGAAATTCCTTCCAGGAATGTGACTGATCACATGACCTGAAAGGTTCAATGGCTAATCAACAACTTTGTTTGATTGGGACCCTATCCATGCCACCTCACATATCAGGAGTGTCGTTCTTCTTTTCATAAAGAGGTCCAAGGGCTAGTCTTGCAGAAGTTTTTTCAGCTACACAGGATGCGCAACATCCGTGCAAGTCCTGGTGACTTTCTCCCCTGCACTGCACCGATCAGATAGATCAGTGTGGGGCAGGAGAAAGGAGAACAGTTCTTTCAGTGATCATGAAGGATGCTGTCAGTGTTTTCCTCCATCAGAATAAGCAGCCTCTAGACTGTAAGAAACACACACATTTTAACATCATTTTGATTGTCTAAAATTTACTGCAGCTAAAAATTACATTTGGTTTACAATGCATTTTGCCAGATATGTTGTCACTTGTCAAAGCTAAGAATTTTACATGCTGGGTTTTTTTATGGCACATTTAGCACTGATAAGTTGTCACACTCTTGCTTAATATGTTAACATTCTGTCTGTAAACTGTATATGCATAGCTACCTTTTTGAAGCAATATTGAGATTTACTTAAGAACGTGGGGCCCAATAAATACCATCAATGGTGCCCAGTCCAAGAGATGGTGGATCCTATAGGTAAACACCACCTCATCATGCACTAAAACTTCTTAAAAAAAAAAAGATGTGAAGTTCACACATATAGAAAATGGACATTTTGTGAATACATATTACACGTATTGTAAAATAGATAGAGCTCATATGTAGAGTTTGTTTGATAAACTTTCCTACTACTTTGTTTAAATTAGAAGCAAATTGGTTGAACATTACTTCTACCTAAAATGGCAGAAAACGCACCTATCTTGGTGATGGACAGGACAGCTAGAGGGGATATGGAGGAGGCTGTTATTTTTTTTTTAATAGGTGTACTTTCACCAATTTGCTGATAATTCATTGAAAGTAGATGATCGGTACAATTGCTGCCAATGCATTTTTTAAAGCTGTATTGTCATGAGTCAAATTTGATCATGTTAGGTTCTTGCATAGGTCCTATAGCATTGATAAGTTTTCACCCTCTTTCCTACATACACACATCTCTCCTGCATACACACAACTCTACTACTATCACACACGCAATTTTCCGAAATACACACACAACTCTCCTCCATACACAAACACAGTTCTAACACATATAGCTTTTCTACAGCTTTGAAGTATGCACTTACACCTCTGTTACATACACGCACTGTTTTGCTACATACTTGTACACAGCTTTCTTACATACACCAACAGCTCTCTTATATACTCATGCAGCTCCACACACACAAACACTTATATATATATATATATGTACACTCATCCATCGTATACATTACCACATCTTGAAATTCCTTCCAGGAATGTGACTGATCACATGACCTGAAAGGTTCAATGGCTAATCAACAACTTTGTTTGATTGGGACCCTATCCATGCCACCTCACATATCAGGAGTGTCGTTCTTCTTTTCATAAAGAGGTCCAAGGGCTAGTCTTGCAGAAGTTTTTTCAGCTACACAGGATGCGCAACATCCGTGCAAGTCCTGGTGACTTTCTCCCCTGCACTGCACCGATCAGATAGATCAGTGTGGGGCAGGAGAAAGGAGAACAGTTCTTTCAGTGATCATGAAGGATGCTGTCAGTGTTTTCCTCCATCAGAATAAGCAGCCTCTAGACTGTAAGAAACACACACATTTTAACATCATTTTGATTGTCTAAAATTTACTGCAGCTAAAAATTACATTTGGTTTACAATGCATTTTGCCAGATATGTTGTCACTTGTCAAAGCTAAGAATTTTACATGCTGGGTTTTTTTATGGCACATTTAGCACTGATAAGTTGTCACACTCTTGCTTAATATGTTAACATTCTGTCTGTAAACTGTATATGCATAGCTACCTTTTTGAAGCAATATTGAGATTTACTTAAGAACGTGGGGCCCAATAAATACCATCAATGGTGCCCAGTCCAAGAGATGGTGGATCCTATAGGTAAACACCACCTCATCATGCACTAAAACTTACTAAAAAAAAAAAAGATGTGAAGTTCACACATATAGAAAATGGACATTTTGTGAATACATATTACACGTATTGTAAAATAGATAGAGCTCATATGTAGAGTTTGTTTGATAAACTTTCCTACTACTTTGTTTAAATTAGAAGCAAATTGGTTGAACATTACTTCTACCTAAAATGGCAGAAAACGCACCTATCTTGGTGATGGACAGGACAGCTAGAGGGGATATGGAGGAGGCTGTTATTTTTTTTTTAATAGGTGTACTTTCACCAATTTGCTGATAATTCATTGAAAGTAGATGATCGGTACAATTGCTGCCAATGCATTTTTTAAAGCTGTATTGTCATGAGTCAAATTTGATCATGTTAGGTTCTTGCATAGGTCCTATAGCATTGATAAGTTTCCACCCTCTTTCCTACATACACACATCTCTCCTGCATACACACAACTCTACTACTATCACACACGCAATTTTCCAAAATACACACACAACTCTCCTCCATACACAAACACAGTTCTAACACATATAGCTTTTCTACAGCTTTGAAGTATGCACTTACACCTCTGTTACATACACGCACTGTTTTGCTACATACTTGTACACAGCTTTCTTACATACACCAACAGCTCTCTTATATACTCATGCAGCTCCACACACACAAACACTTATATATATATATATATATATGTACACTCATCCATCGTATACATTACCACATCTTGAAATTCCTTCCAGGAATGTGACTGATCACATGACCTGAAAGGTTCAATGGCTAATCAACAACTTTGTTTGATTGGGACCCTATCCATGCCACCTCACATATCAGGAGTGTCGTTCTTCTTTTCATAAAGAGGTCCAAGGGCTAGTCTTGCAGAAGTTTTTTCAGCTACACAGGATGCGCAACATCCGTGCAAGTCCTGGTGACTTTCTCCCCTGCACTGCACCGATCAGATAGATCAGTGTGGGGCAGGAGAAAGGAGAACAGTTCTTTCAGTGATCATGAAGGATGCTGTCAGTGTTTTCCTCCATCAGAATAAGCAGCCTCTAGACTGTAAGAAACACACACATTTTAACATCATTTTGATTGTCTAAAATTTACTGCAGCTAAAAATTACATTTGGTTTACAATGCATTTTGCCAGATATGTTGTCACTTGTCAAAGCTAAGAATTTTACATGCTGGGTTTTTTTATGGCACATTTAGCACTGATAAGTTGTCACACTCTTGCTTAATATGTTAACATTCTGTCTGTAAACTGTATATGCATAGCTACCTTTTTGAAGCAATATTGAGATTTACTTAAGAACGTGGGGCCCAATAAATACCATCAATGGTGCCCAGTCCAAGAGATGGTGGATCCTATAGGTAAACACCACCTCATCATGCACTAAAACTTACTAAAAAAAAAAAAGATGTGAAGTTCACACATATAGAAAATGGACATTTTGTGAATACATATTACACGTATTGTAAAGTAGATAGAGCTCATATGTAGAGTTTGTTTGATAAACTTTCCTACTACTTTGTTTAAATTAGAAGCAAATTGGTTGAACATTACTTCTACCTAAAATGGCAGAAAACGCACCTATCTTGGTGATGGACAGGACAGCTAGAGGGGATATGGAGGAGGCTGTTATTTTTTTTTTAATAGGTGTACTTTCACCAATTTGCTGATAATTCATTGAAAGTAGATGATCGGTACAATTGCTGCCAATGCATTTTTTAAAGCTGTATTGTCATGAGTCAAATTTGATCATGTTAGGTTCTTGCATAGGTCCTATAGCATTGATAAGTTTCCACCCTCTTTCCTACATACACACATCTCTCCTGCATACACACAACTCTACTACTATCACACACGCAATTTTCCGAAATACACACACAACTCTCCTCCATACACAAACACAGTTCTAACACATATAGCTTTTCTACAGCTTTGAAGTATGCACTTACACCTCTGTTACATACACGCACTGTTTTGCTACATACTTGTACACAGCTTTCTTACATACACCAACAGCTCTCTTATATACTCATGCAGCTCCACACACACAAACACTTATATATATATATATATATATATATATGTACACTCATCCATCGTATACATTACCACATCTTGAAATTCCTTCCAGGAATGTGACTGATCACATGACCTGAAAGGTTCAATGGCTAATCAACAACTTTGTTTGATTGGGACCCTATCCATGCCACCTCACATATCAGGAGTGTCGTTCTTCTTTTCATAAAGAGGTCCAAGGGCTAGTCTTGCAGAAGTTTTTTCAGCTACACAGGATGCGCAACATCCGTGCAAGTCCTGGTGACTTTCTCCCCTGCACTGCACCGATCAGATAGATCAGTGTGGGGCAGGAGAAAGGAGAACAGTTCTTTCAGTGATCATGAAGGATGCTGTCAGTGTTTTCCTCCATCAGAATAAGCAGCCTCTAGACTGTAAGAAACACACACATTTTAACATCATTTTGATTGTCTAAAATTTACTGCAGCTAAAAATTACATTTGGTTTACAATGCATTTTGCCAGATATGTTGTCACTTGTCAAAGCTAAGAATTTTACATGCTGGGTTTTTTTATGGCACATTTAGCACTGATAAGTTGTCACACTCTTGCTTAATATGTTAACATTCTGTCTGTAAACTGTATATGCATAGCTACCTTTTTGAAGCAATATTGAGATTTACTTAAGAACGTGGGGCCCAATAAATACCATCAATGGTGCCCAGTCCAAGAGATGGTGGATCCTATAGGTAAACACCACCTCATCATGCACTAAAACTTCTTAAAAAAAAAAAGATGTGAAGTTCACACATATAGAAAATGGACATTTTGTGAATACATATTACACGTATTGTAAAATAGATAGAGCTCATATGTAGAGTTTGTTTGATAAACTTTCCTACTACTTTGTTTAAATTAGAAGCAAATTGGTTGAACATTACTTCTACCTAAAATGGCAGAAAACGCACCTATCTTGGTGATGGACAGGACAGCTAGAGGGGATATGGAGGAGGCTGTTATTTTTTTTTTAATAGGTGTACTTTCACCAATTTGCTGATAATTCATTGAAAGTAGATGATCGGTACAATTGCTGCCAATGCATTTTTTAAAGCTGTATTGTCATGAGTCAAATTTGATCATGTTAGGTTCTTGCATAGGTCCTATAGCATTGATAAGTTTCCACCCTCTTTCCTACATACACACATCTCTCCTGCATACACACAACTCTACTACTATCACACACGCAATTTTCCGAAATACACACACAACTCTCCTCCATACACAAACACAGTTCTAACACATATAGCTTTTCTACAGCTTTGAAGTATGCACTTACACCTCTGTTACATACACGCACTGTTTTGCTACATACTTGTACACAGCTTTCTTACATACACCAACAGCTCTCTTATATACTCATGCAGCTCCACACACACAAACACTTATATATATATATATATATATATATATGTACACTCATCCATCGTATACATTACCACATCTTGAAATTCCTTCCAGGAATGTGACTGATCACATGACCTGAAAGGTTCAATGGCTAATCAACAACTTTGTTTGATTGGGACCCTATCCATGCCACCTCACATATCAGGAGTGTCGTTCTTCTTTTCATAAAGAGGTCCAAGGGCTAGTCTTGCAGAAGTTTTTTCAGCTACACAGGATGCGCAACATCCGTGCAAGTCCTGGTGACTTTCTCCCCTGCACTGCACCGATCAGATAGATCAGTGTGGGGCAGGAGAAAGGAGAACAGTTCTTTCAGTGATCATGAAGGATGCTGTCAGTGTTTTCCTCCATCAGAATAAGCAGCCTCTAGACTGTAAGAAACACACACATTTTAACATCATTTTGATTGTCTAAAATTTACTGCAGCTAAAAATTACATTTGGTTTACAATGCATTTTGCCAGATATGTTGTCACTTGTCAAAGCTAAGAATTTTACATGCTGGGTTTTTTTATGGCACATTTAGCACTGATAAGTTGTCACACTCTTGCTTAATATGTTAACATTCTGTCTGTAAACTGTATATGCATAGCTACCTTTTTGAAGCAATATTGAGATTTACTTAAGAACGTGGGGCCCAATAAATACCATCAATGGTGCCCAGTCCAAGAGATGGTGGATCCTATAGGTAAACACCACCTCATCATGCACTAAAACTTACTAAAAAAAAAAAAGATGTGAAGTTCACACATATAGAAAATGGACATTTTGTGAATACATATTACACGTATTGTAAAATAGATAGAGCTCATATGTAGAGTTTGTTTGATAAACTTTCCTACTACTTTGTTTAAATTAGAAGCAAATTGGTTGAACATTACTTCTACCTAAAATGGCAGAAAACGCACCTATCTTGGTGATGGACAGGACAGCTAGAGGGGATATGGAGGAGGCTGTTATTTTTTTTTTAATAGGTGTACTTTCACCAATTTGCTGATAATTCATTGAAAGTAGATGATCGGTACAATTGCTGCCAATGCATTTTTTAAAGCTGTATTGTCATGAGTCAAATTTGATCATGTTAGGTTCTTGCATAGGTCCTATAGCATTGATAAGTTTCCACCCTCTTTCCTACATACACACATCTCTCCTGCATACACACAACTCTACTACTATCACACACGCAATTTTCCAAAATACACACACAACTCTCCTCCATACACAAACACAGTTCTAACACATATAGCTTTTCTACAGCTTTGAAGTATGCACTTACACCTCTGTTACATACACGCACTGTTTTGCTACATACTTGTACACAGCTTTCTTACATACACCAACAGCTCTCTTATATACTCATGCAGCTCCACACACACAAACACTTATATATATATATATATATATATATATGTACACTCATCCATCGTATACATTACCACATCTTGAAATTCCTTCCAGGAATGTGACTGATCACATGACCTGAAAGGTTCAATGGCTAATCAACAACTTTGTTTGATTGGGACCCTATCCATGCCACCTCACATATCAGGAGTGTCGTTCTTCTTTTCATAAAGAGGTCCAAGGGCTAGTCTTGCAGAAGTTTTTTCAGCTACACAGGATGCGCAACATCCGTGCAAGTCCTGGTGACTTTCTCCCCTGCACTGCACCGATCAGATAGATCAGTGTGGGGCAGGAGAAAGGAGAACAGTTCTTTCAGTGATCATGAAGGATGCTGTCAGTGTTTTCCTCCATCAGAATAAGCAGCCTCTAGACTGTAAGAAACACACACATTTTAACATCATTTTGATTGTCTAAAATTTACTGCAGCTAAAAATTACATTTGGTTTACAATGCATTTTGCCAGATATGTTGTCACTTGTCAAAGCTAAGAATTTTACATGCTGGGTTTTTTTATGGCACATTTAGCACTGATAAGTTGTCACACTCTTGCTTAATATGTTAACATTCTGTCTGTAAACTGTATATGCATAGCTACCTTTTTGAAGCAATATTGAGATTTACTTAAGAACGTGGGGCCCAATAAATACCATCAATGGTGCCCAGTCCAAGAGATGGTGGATCCTATAGGTAAACACCACCTCATCATGCACTAAAACTTCTTAAAAAAAAAAAGATGTGAAGTTCACACATATAGAAAATGGACATTTTGTGAATACATATTACACGTATTGTAAAATAGATAGAGCTCATATGTAGAGTTTGTTTGATAAACTTTCCTACTACTTTGTTTAAATTAGAAGCAAATTGGTTGAACATTACTTCTACCTAAAATGGCAGAAAACGCACCTATCTTGGTGATGGACAGGACAGCTAGAGGGGATATGGAGGAGGCTGTTATTTTTTTTTTAATAGGTGTACTTTCACCAATTTGCTGATAATTCATTGAAAGTAGATGATCGGTACAATTGCTGCCAATGCATTTTTTAAAGCTGTATTGTCATGAGTCAAATTTGATCATGTTAGGTTCTTGCATAGGTCCTATAGCATTGATAAGTTTCCACCCTCTTTCCTACATACACACATCTCTCCTGCATACACACAACTCTACTACTATCACACACGCAATTTTCCGAAATACACACACAACTCTCCTCCATACACAAACACAGTTCTAACACATATAGCTTTTCTACAGCTTTGAAGTATGCACTTACACCTCTGTTACATACACGCACTGTTTTGCTACATACTTGTACACAGCTTTCTTACATACACCAACAGCTCTCTTATATACTCATGCAGCTCCACACACACAAACACTTATATATATATATATATATATATATATGTACACTCATCCATCGTATACATTACCACATCTTGAAATTCCTTCCAGGAATGTGACTGATCACATGACCTGAAAGGTTCAATGGCTAATCAACAACTTTGTTTGATTGGGACCCTATCCATGCCACCTCACATATCAGGAGTGTCGTTCTTCTTTTCATAAAGAGGTCCAAGGGCTAGTCTTGCAGAAGTTTTTTCAGCTACACAGGATGCGCAACATCCGTGCAAGTCCTGGTGACTTTCTCCCCTGCACTGCACCGATCAGATAGATCAGTGTGGGGCAGGAGAAAGGAGAACAGTTCTTTCAGTGATCATGAAGGATGCTGTCAGTGTTTTCCTCCATCAGAATAAGCAGCCTCTAGACTGTAAGAAACACACACATTTTAACATCATTTTGATTGTCTAAAATTTACTGCAGCTAAAAATTACATTTGGTTTACAATGCATTTTGCCAGATATGTTGTCACTTGTCAAAGCTAAGAATTTTACATGCTGGGTTTTTTTATGGCACATTTAGCACTGATAAGTTGTCACACTCTTGCTTAATATGTTAACATTCTGTCTGTAAACTGTATATGCATAGCTACCTTTTTGAAGCAATATTGAGATTTACTTAAGAACGTGGGGCCCAATAAATACCATCAATGGTGCCCAGTCCAAGAGATGGTGGATCCTATAGGTAAACACCACCTCATCATGCACTAAAACTTACTAAAAAAAAAAAAGATGTGAAGTTCACACATATAGAAAATGGACATTTTGTGAATACATATTACACGTATTGTAAAATAGATAGAGCTCATATGTAGAGTTTGTTTGATAAACTTTCCTACTACTTTGTTTAAATTAGAAGCAAATTGGTTGAACATTACTTCTACCTAAAATGGCAGAAAACGCACCTATCTTGGTGATGGACAGGACAGCTAGAGGGGATATGGAGGAGGCTGTTATTTTTTTTTTAATAGGTGTACTTTCACCAATTTGCTGATAATTCATTGAAAGTAGATGATCGGTACAATTGCTGCCAATGCATTTTTTAAAGCTGTATTGTCATGAGTCAAATTTGATCATGTTAGGTTCTTGCATAGGTCCTATAGCATTGATAAGTTTCCACCCTCTTTCCTACATACACACATCTCTCCTGCATACACACAACTCTACTACTATCACACACGCAATTTTCCAAAATACACACACAACTCTCCTCCATACACAAACACAGTTCTAACACATATAGCTTTTCTACAGCTTTGAAGTATGCACTTACACCTCTGTTACATACACGCACTGTTTTGCTACATACTTGTACACAGCTTTCTTACATACACCAACAGCTCTCTTATATACTCATGCAGCTCCACACACACAAACACTTATATATATATATATGTACACTCATCCATCGTATACATTACCACATCTTGAAATTCCTTCCAGGAATGTGACTGATCACATGACCTGAAAGGTTCAATGGCTAATCAACAACTTTGTTTGATTGGGACCCTATCCATGCCACCTCACATATCAGGAGTGTCGTTCTTCTTTTCATAAAGAGGTCCAAGGGCTAGTCTTGCAGAAGTTTTTTCAGCTACACAGGATGCGCAACATCCGTGCAAGTCCTGGTGACTTTCTCCCCTGCACTGCACCGATCAGATAGATCAGTGTGGGGCAGGAGAAAGGAGAACAGTTCTTTCAGTGATCATGAAGGATGCTGTCAGTGTTTTCCTCCATCAGAATAAGCAGCCTCTAGACTGTAAGAAACACACACATTTTAACATCATTTTGATTGTCTAAAATTTACTGCAGCTAAAAATTACATTTGGTTTACAATGCATTTTGCCAGATATGTTGTCACTTGTCAAAGCTAAGAATTTTACATGCTGGGTTTTTTTATGGCACATTTAGCACTGATAAGTTGTCACACTCTTGCTTAATATGTTAACATTCTGTCTGTAAACTGTATATGCATAGCTACCTTTTTGAAGCAATATTGAGATTTACTTAAGAACGTGGGGCCCAATAAATACCATCAATGGTGCCCAGTCCAAGAGATGGTGGATCCTATAGGTAAACACCACCTCATCATGCACTAAAACTTACTAAAAAAAAAAAAGATGTGAAGTTCACACATATAGAAAATGGACATTTTGTGAATACATATTACACGTATTGTAAAATAGATAGAGCTCATATGTAGAGTTTGTTTGATAAACTTTCCTACTACTTTGTTTAAATTAGAAGCAAATTGGTTGAACATTACTTCTACCTAAAATGGCAGAAAACGCACCTATCTTGGTGATGGACAGGACAGCTAGAGGGGATATGGAGGAGGCTGTTATTTTTTTTTTAATAGGTGTACTTTCACCAATTTGCTGATAATTCATTGAAAGTAGATGATCGGTACAATTGCTGCCAATGCATTTTTTAAAGCTGTATTGTCATGAGTCAAATTTGATCATGTTAGGTTCTTGCATAGGTCCTATAGCATTGATAAGTTTCCACCCTCTTTCCTACATACACACATCTCTCCTGCATACACACAACTCTACTACTATCACACACGCAATTTTCCAAAATACACACACAACTCTCCTCCATACACAAACACAGTTCTAACACATATAGCTTTTCTACAGCTTTGAAGTATGCACTTACACCTCTGTTACATACACGCACTGTTTTGCTACATACTTGTACACAGCTTTCTTACATACACCAACAGCTCTCTTATATACTCATGCAGCTCCACACACACAAACACTTATATATATATATATGTACACTCATCCATCGTATACATTACCACATCTTGAAATTCCTTCCAGGAATGTGACTGATCACATGACCTGAAAGGTTCAATGGCTAATCAACAACTTTGTTTGATTGGGACCCTATCCATGCCACCTCACATATCAGGAGTGTCGTTCTTCTTTTCATAAAGAGGTCCAAGGGCTAGTCTTGCAGAAGTTTTTTCAGCTACACAGGATGCGCAACATCCGTGCAAGTCCTGGTGACTTTCTCCCCTGCACTGCACCGATCAGATAGATCAGTGTGGGGCAGGAGAAAGGAGGACAGTTCTTTCAGTGATCATGAAGGATGCTGTCAGTGTTTTCCTCCATCAGAATAAGCAGCCTCTAGACTGTAAGAAACACACACATTTTAACATCATTTTGATTGTCTAAAATTTACTGCAGCTAAAAATTACATTTGGTTTACAATGCATTTTGCCAGATATGTTGTCACTTGTCAAAGCTAAGAATTTTACATGCTGGGTTTTTTTATGGCACATTTAGCACTGATAAGTTGTCACACTCTTGCTTAATATGTTAACATTCTGTCTGTAAACTGTATATGCATAGCTACCTTTTTGAAGCAATATTGAGATTTACTTAAGAACGTGGGGCCCAATAAATACCATCAATGGTGCCCAGTCCAAGAGATGGTGGATCCTATAGGTAAACACCACCTCATCATGCACTAAAACTTACTAAAAAAAAAAAAGATGTGAAGTTCACACATATAGAAAATGGACATTTTGTGAATACATATTACACGTATTGTAAAATAGATAGAGCTCATATGTAGAGTTTGTTTGATAAACTTTCCTACTACTTTGTTTAAATTAGAAGCAAATTGGTTGAACATTACTTCTACCTAAAATGGCAGAAAACGCACCTATCTTGGTGATGGACAGGACAGCTAGAGGGGATATGGAGGAGGCTGTTATTTTTTTTTTAATAGGTGTACTTTCACCAATTTGCTGATAATTCATTGAAAGTAGATGATCGGTACAATTGCTGCCAATGCATTTTTTAAAGCCGTATTGTCATGAGTCAAATTTGATCATGTTAGGTTCTTGCATAGGTCCTATAGCATTGATAAGTTTCCACCCTCTTTCCTACATACACACATCTCTCCTGCATACACACAACTCTACTACTATCACACACGCAATTTTCCGAAATACACACACAACTCTCCTCCATACACAAACACAGTTCTAACACATATAGCTTTTCTACAGCTTTGAAGTATGCACTTACACCTCTGTTACATACACGCACTGTTTTGCTACATACTTGTACACAGCTTTCTTACATACACCAACAGCTCTCTTATATACTCATGCAGCTCCACACACACAAACACTTATATATATATATATATATATATATATATGTACACTCATCCATCGTATACATTACCACATCTTGAAATTCCTTCCAGGAATGTGACTGATCACATGACCTGAAAGGTTCAATGGCTAATCAACAACTTTGTTTGATTGGGACCCTATCCATGCCACCTCACATATCAGGAGTGTCGTTCTTCTTTTCATAAAGAGGTCCAAGGGCTAGTCTTGCAGAAGTTTTTTCAGCTACACAGGATGCGCAACATCCGTGCAAGTCCTGGTGACTTTCTCCCCTGCACTGCACCGATCAGATAGATCAGTGTGGGGCAGGAGAAAGGAGAACAGTTCTTTCAGTGATCATGAAGGATGCTGTCAGTGTTTTCCTCCATCAGAATAAGCAGCCTCTAGACTGTAAGAAACACACACATTTTAACATCATTTTGATTGTCTAAAATTTACTGCAGCTAAAAATTACATTTGGTTTACAATGCATTTTGCCAGATATGTTGTCACTTGTCAAAGCTAAGAATTTTACATGCTGGGTTTTTTTATGGCACATTTAGCACTGATAAGTTGTCACACTCTTGCTTAATATGTTAACATTCTGTCTGTAAACTGTATATGCATAGCTACCTTTTTGAAGCAATATTGAGATTTACTTAAGAACGTGGGGCCCAATAAATACCATCAATGGTGCCCAGTCCAAGAGATGGTGGATCCTATAGGTAAACACCACCTCATCATGCACTAAAACTTACTAAAAAAAAAAAAGATGTGAAGTTCACACATATAGAAAATGGACATTTTGTGAATACATATTACACGTATTGTAAAATAGATAGAGCTCATATGTAGAGTTTGTTTGATAAACTTTCCTACTACTTTGTTTAAATTAGAAGCAAATTGGTTGAACATTACTTCTACCTAAAATGGCAGAAAACGCACCTATCTTGGTGATGGACAGGACAGCTAGAGGGGATATGGAGGAGGCTGTTATTTTTTTTTTAATAGGTGTACTTTCACCAATTTGCTGATAATTCATTGAAAGTAGATGATCGGTACAATTGCTGCCAATGCATTTTTTAAAGCTGTATTGTCATGAGTCAAATTTGATCATGTTAGGTTCTTGCATAGGTCCTATAGCATTGATAAGTTTCCACCCTCTTTCCTACATACACACATCTCTCCTGCATACACACAACTCTACTACTATCACACACGCAATTTTCCAAAATACACACACAACTCTCCTCCATACACAAACACAGTTCTAACACATATAGCTTTTCTACAGCTTTGAAGTATGCACTTACACCTCTGTTACATACACGCACTGTTTTGCTACATACTTGTACACAGCTTTCTTACATACACCAACAGCTCTCTTATATACTCATGCAGCTCCACACACACAAACACTTATATATATATATATATATATATGTACACTCATCCATCGTATACATTACCACATCTTGAAATTCCTTCCAGGAATGTGACTGATCACATGACCTGAAAGGTTCAATGGCTAATCAACAACTTTGTTTGATTGGGACCCTATCCATGCCACCTCACATATCAGGAGTGTCGTTCTTCTTTTCATAAAGAGGTCCAAGGGCTAGTCTTGCAGAAGTTTTTTCAGCTACACAGGATGCGCAACATCCGTGCAAGTCCTGGTGACTTTCTCCCCTGCACTGCACCGATCAGATAGATCAGTGTGGGGCAGGAGAAAGGAGAACAGTTCTTTCAGTGATCATGAAGGATGCTGTCAGTGTTTTCCTCCATCAGAATAAGCAGCCTCTAGACTGTAAGAAACACACACATTTTAACATCATTTTGATTGTCTAAAATTTACTGCAGCTAAAAATTACATTTGGTTTACAATGCATTTTGCCAGATATGTTGTCACTTGTCAAAGCTAAGAATTTTACATGCTGGGTTTTTTTATGGCACATTTAGCACTGATAAGTTGTCACACTCTTGCTTAATATGTTAACATTCTGTCTGTAAACTGTATATGCATAGCTACCTTTTTGAAGCAATATTGAGATTTACTTAAGAACGTGGGGCCCAATAAATACCATCAATGGTGCCCAGTCCAAGAGATGGTGGATCCTATAGGTAAACACCACCTCATCATGCACTAAAACTTACTAAAAAAAAAAAAGATGTGAAGTTCACACATATAGAAAATGGACATTTTGTGAATACATATTACACGTATTGTAAAATAGATAGAGCTCATATGTAGAGTTTGTTTGATAAACTTTCCTACTACTTTGTTTAAATTAGAAGCAAATTGGTTGAACATTACTTCTACCTAAAATGGCAGAAAACGCACCTATCTTGGTGATGGACAGGACAGCTAGAGGGGATATGGAGGAGGCTGTTATTTTTTTTTTAATAGGTGTACTTTCACCAATTTGCTGATAATTCATTGAAAGTAGATGATCGGTACAATTGCTGCCAATGCATTTTTTAAAGCTGTATTGTCATGAGTCAAATTTGATCATGTTAGGTTCTTGCATAGGTCCTATAGCATTGATAAGTTTCCACCCTCTTTCCTACATACACACATCTCTCCTGCATACACACAACTCTACTACTATCACACACGCAATTTTCCGAAATACACACACAACTCTCCTCCATACACAAACACAGTTCTAACACATATAGCTTTTCTACAGCTTTGAAGTATGCACTTACACCTCTGTTACATACACGCACTGTTTTGCTACATACTTGTACACAGCTTTCTTACATACACCAACAGCTCTCTTATATACTCATGCAGCTCCACACACACAAACACTTATATATATATATATATATATATATGTACACTCATCCATCGTATACATTACCACATCTTGAAATTCCTTCCAGGAATGTGACTGATCACATGACCTGAAAGGTTCAATGGCTAATCAACAACTTTGTTTGATTGGGACCCTATCCATGCCACCTCACATATCAGGAGTGTCGTTCTTCTTTTCATAAAGAGGTCCAAGGGCTAGTCTTGCAGAAGTTTTTTCAGCTACACAGGATGCGCAACATCCGTGCAAGTCCTGGTGACTTTCTCCCCTGCACTGCACCGATCAGATAGATCAGTGTGGGGCAGGAGAAAGGAGAACAGTTCTTTCAGTGATCATGAAGGATGCTGTCAGTGTTTTCCTCCATCAGAATAAGCAGCCTCTAGACTGTAAGAAACACACACATTTTAACATCATTTTGATTGTCTAAAATTTACTGCAGCTAAAAATTACATTTGGTTTACAATGCATTTTGCCAGATATGTTGTCACTTGTCAAAGCTAAGAATTTTACATGCTGGGTTTTTTTATGGCACATTTAGCACTGATAAGTTGTCACACTCTTGCTTAATATGTTAACATTCTGTCTGTAAACTGTATATGCATAGCTACCTTTTTGAAGCAATATTGAGATTTACTTAAGAACGTGGGGCCCAATAAATACCATCAATGGTGCCCAGTCCAAGAGATGGTGGATCCTATAGGTAAACACCACCTCATCATGCACTAAAACTTACTAAAAAAAAAAAAGATGTGAAGTTCACACATATAGAAAATGGACATTTTGTGAATACATATTACACGTATTGTAAAATAGATAGAGCTCATATGTAGAGTTTGTTTGATAAACTTTCCTACTACTTTGTTTAAATTAGAAGCAAATTGGTTGAACATTACTTCTACCTAAAATGGCAGAAAACGCACCTATCTTGGTGATGGACAGGACAGCTAGAGGGGATATGGAGGAGGCTGTTATTTTTTTTTTAATAGGTGTACTTTCACCAATTTGCTGATAATTCATTGAAAGTAGATGATCGGTACAATTGCTGCCAATGCATTTTTTAAAGCTGTATTGTCATGAGTCAAATTTGATCATGTTAGGTTCTTGCATAGGTCCTATAGCATTGATAAGTTTCCACCCTCTTTCCTACATACACACATCTCTCCTGCATACACACAACTCTACTACTATCACACACGCAATTTTCCAAAATACACACACAACTCTCCTCCATACACAAACACAGTTCTAACACATAAGCTTTTCTACAGCTTTGAAGTATGCACTTACACCTCTGTTACATACACGCACTGTTTTGCTACATACTTGTACACAGCTTTCTTACATACACCAACAGCTCTCTTATATACTCATGCAGCTCCACACACACAAACACTTATATATATATATATATATATGTACACTCATCCATCGTATACATTACCACATCTTGAAATTCCTTCCAGGAATGTGACTGATCACATGACCTGAAAGGTTCAATGGCTAATCAACAACTTTGTTTGATTGGGACCCTATCCATGCCACCTCACATATCAGGAGTGTCGTTCTTCTTTTCATAAAGAGGTCCAAGGGCTAGTCTTGCAGAAGTTTTTTCAGCTACACAGGATGCGCAACATCCGTGCAAGTCCTGGTGACTTTCTCCCCTGCACTGCACCGATCAGATAGATCAGTGTGGGGCAGGAGAAAGGAGAACAGTTCTTTCAGTGATCATGAAGGATGCTGTCAGTGTTTTCCTCCATCAGAATAAGCAGCCTCTAGACTGTAAGAAACACACACATTTTAACATCATTTTGATTGTCTAAAATTTACTGCAGCTAAAAATTACATTTGGTTTACAATGCATTTTGCCAGATATGTTGTCACTTGTCAAAGCTAAGAATTTTACATGCTGGGTTTTTTTATGGCACATTTAGCACTGATAAGTTGTCACACTCTTGCTTAATATGTTAACATTCTGTCTGTAAACTGTATATGCATAGCTACCTTTTTGAAGCAATATTGAGATTTACTTAAGAACGTGGGGCCCAATAAATACCATCAATGGTGCCCAGTCCAAGAGATGGTGGATCCTATAGGTAAACACCACCTCATCATGCACTAAAACTTACTAAAAAAAAAAAAGATGTGAAGTTCACACATATAGAAAATGGACATTTTGTGAATACATATTACACGTATTGTAAAATAGATAGAGCTCATATGTAGAGTTTGTTTGATAAACTTTCCTACTACTTTGTTTAAATTAGAAGCAAATTGGTTGAACATTACTTCTACCTAAAATGGCAGAAAACGCACCTATCTTGGTGATGGACAGGACAGCTAGAGGGGATATGGAGGAGGCTGTTATTTTTTTTTTAATAGGTGTACTTTCACCAATTTGCTGATAATTCATTGAAAGTAGATGATCGGTACAATTGCTGCCAATGCATTTTTTAAAGCTGTATTGTCATGAGTCAAATTTGATCATGTTAGGTTCTTGCATAGGTCCTATAGCATTGATAAGTTTCCACCCTCTTTCCTACATACACACATCTCTCCTGCATACACACAACTCTACTACTATCACACACGCAATTTTCCGAAATACACACACAACTCTCCTCCATACACAAACACAGTTCTAACACATATAGCTTTTCTACAGCTTTGAAGTATGCACTTACACCTCTGTTACATACACGCACTGTTTTGCTACATACTTGTACACAGCTTTCTTACATACACCAACAGCTCTCTTATATACTCATGCAGCTCCACACACACAAACACTTATATATATATATATATATATATATGTACACTCATCCATCGTATACATTACCACATCTTGAAATTCCTTCCAGGAATGTGACTGATCACATGACCTGAAAGGTTCAATGGCTAATCAACAACTTTGTTTGATTGGGACCCTATCCATGCCACCTCACATATCAGGAGTGTCGTTCTTCTTTTCATAAAGAGGTCCAAGGGCTAGTCTTGCAGAAGTTTTTTCAGCTACACAGGATGCGCAACATCCGTGCAAGTCCTGGTGACTTTCTCCCCTGCACTGCACCGATCAGATAGATCAGTGTGGGGCAGGAGAAAGGAGAACAGTTCTTTCAGTGATCATGAAGGATGCTGTCAGTGTTTTCCTCCATCAGAATAAGCAGCCTCTAGACTGTAAGAAACACACACATTTTAACATCATTTTGATTGTCTAAAATTTACTGCAGCTAAAAATTACATTTGGTTTACAATGCATTTTGCCAGATATGTTGTCACTTGTCAAAGCTAAGAATTTTACATGCTGGGTTTTTTTATGGCACATTTAGCACTGATAAGTTGTCACACTCTTGCTTAATATGTTAACATTCTGTCTGTAAACTGTATATGCATAGCTACCTTTTTGAAGCAATATTGAGATTTACTTAAGAACGTGGGGCCCAATAAATACCATCAATGGTGCCCAGTCCAAGAGATGGTGGATCCTATAGGTAAACACCACCTCATCATGCACTAAAACTTACTAAAAAAAAAAAAGATGTGAAGTTCACACATATAGAAAATGGACATTTTGTGAATACATATTACACGTATTGTAAAATAGATAGAGCTCATATGTAGAGTTTGTTTGATAAACTTTCCTACTACTTTGTTTAAATTAGAAGCAAATTGGTTGAACATTACTTCTACCTAAAATGGCAGAAAACGCACCTATCTTGGTGATGGACAGGACAGCTAGAGGGGATATGGAGGAGGCTGTTATTTTTTTTTTAATAGGTGTACTTTCACCAATTTGCTGATAATTCATTGAAAGTAGATGATCGGTACAATTGCTGCCAATGCATTTTTTAAAGCTGTATTGTCATGAGTCAAATTTGATCATGTTAGGTTCTTGCATAGGTCCTATAGCATTGATAAGTTTCCACCCTCTTTCCTACATACACACATCTCTCCTGCATACACACAACTCTACTACTATCACACACGCAATTTTCCAAAATACACACACAACTCTCCTCCATACACAAACACAGTTCTAACACATAAGCTTTTCTACAGCTTTGAAGTATGCACTTACACCTCTGTTACATACACGCACTGTTTTGCTACATACTTGTACACAGCTTTCTTACATACACCAACAGCTCTCTTATATACTCATGCAGCTCCACACACACAAACACTTATATATATATATATATATATGTACACTCATCCATCGTATACATTACCACATCTTGAAATTCCTTCCAGGAATGTGACTGATCACATGACCTGAAAGGTTCAATGGCTAATCAACAACTTTGTTTGATTGGGACCCTATCCATGCCACCTCACATATCAGGAGTGTCGTTCTTCTTTTCATAAAGAGGTCCAAGGGCTAGTCTTGCAGAAGTTTTTTCAGCTACACAGGATGCGCAACATCCGTGCAAGTCCTGGTGACTTTCTCCCCTGCACTGCACCGATCAGATAGATCAGTGTGGGGCAGGAGAAAGGAGAACAGTTCTTTCAGTGATCATGAAGGATGCTGTCAGTGTTTTCCTCCATCAGAATAAGCAGCCTCTAGACTGTAAGAAACACACACATTTTAACATCATTTTGATTGTCTAAAATTTACTGCAGCTAAAAATTACATTTGGTTTACAATGCATTTTGCCAGATATGTTGTCACTTGTCAAAGCTAAGAATTTTACATGCTGGGTTTTTTTATGGCACATTTAGCACTGATAAGTTGTCACACTCTTGCTTAATATGTTAACATTCTGTCTGTAAACTGTATATGCATAGCTACCTTTTTGAAGCAATATTGAGATTTACTTAAGAACGTGGGGCCCAATAAATACCATCAATGGTGCCCAGTCCAAGAGATGGTGGATCCTATAGGTAAACACCACCTCATCATGCACTAAAACTTACTAAAAAAAAAAAAGATGTGAAGTTCACACATATAGAAAATGGACATTTTGTGAATACATATTACACGTATTGTAAAGTAGATAGAGCTCATATGTAGAGTTTGTTTGATAAACTTTCCTACTACTTTGTTTAAATTAGAAGCAAATTGGTTGAACATTACTTCTACCTAAAATGGCAGAAAACGCACCTATCTTGGTGATGGACAGGACAGCTAGAGGGGATATGGAGGAGGCTGTTATTTTTTTTTTAATAGGTGTACTTTCACCAATTTGCTGATAATTCATTGAAAGTAGATGATCGGTACAATTGCTGCCAATGCATTTTTTAAAGCTGTATTGTCATGAGTCAAATTTGATCATGTTAGGTTCTTGCATAGGTCCTATAGCATTGATAAGTTTCCACCCTCTTTCCTACATACACACATCTCTCCTGCATACACACAACTCTACTACTATCACACACGCAATTTTCCGAAATACACACACAACTCTCCTCCATACACAAACACAGTTCTAACACATATAGCTTTTCTACAGCTTTGAAGTATGCACTTACACCTCTGTTACATACACGCACTGTTTTGCTACATACTTGTACACAGCTTTCTTACATACACCAACAGCTCTCTTATATACTCATGCAGCTCCACACACACAAACACTTATATATATATATATATATATATATATATATGTACACTCATCCATCGTATACATTACTACATCTTGAAATTCCTTCCAGGAATGTGACTGATCACATGACCTGAAAGGTTCAATGGCTAATCAACAACTTTGTTTGATTGGGACCCTATCCATGCCACCTCACATATCAGGAGTGTCGTTCTTCTTTTCATAAAGAGGTCCAAGGGCTAGTCTTGCAGAAGTTTTTTCAGCTACACAGGATGCGCAACATCCGTGCAAGTCCTGGTGACTTTCTCCCCTGCACTGCACCGATCAGATAGATCAGTGTGGGGCAGGAGAAAGGAGAACAGTTCTTTCAGTGATCATGAAGGATGCTGTCAGTGTTTTCCTCCATCAGAATAAGCAGCCTCTAGACTGTAAGAAACACACACATTTTAACATCATTTTGATTGTCTAAAATTTACTGCAGCTAAAAATTACATTTGGTTTACAATGCATTTTGCCAGATATGTTGTCACTTGTCAAAGCTAAGAATTTTACATGCTGGGTTTTTTTATGGCACATTTAGCACTGATAAGTTGTCACACTCTTGCTTAATATGTTAACATTCTGTCTGTAAACTGTATATGCATAGCTACCTTTTTGAAGCAATATTGAGATTTACTTAAGAACGTGGGGCCCAATAAATACCATCAATGGTGCCCAGTCCAAGAGATGGTGGATCCTATAGGTAAACACCACCTCATCATGCACTAAAACTTCTTAAAAAAAAAAAGATGTGAAGTTCACACATATAGAAAATGGACATTTTGTGAATACATATTACACGTATTGTAAAATAGATAGAGCTCATATGTAGAGTTTGTTTGATAAACTTTCCTACTACTTTGTTTAAATTAGAAGCAAATTGGTTGAACATTACTTCTACCTAAAATGGCAGAAAACGCACCTATCTTGGTGATGGACAGGACAGCTAGAGGGGATATGGAGGAGGCTGTTATTTTTTTTTTAATAGGTGTACTTTCACCAATTTGCTGATAATTCATTGAAAGTAGATGATCGGTACAATTGCTGCCAATGCATTTTTTAAAGCTGTATTGTCATGAGTCAAATTTGATCATGTTAGGTTCTTGCATAGGTCCTATAGCATTGATAAGTTTCCACCCTCTTTCCTACATACACACATCTCTCCTGCATACACACAACTCTACTACTATCACACACGCAATTTTCCGAAATACACACACAACTCTCCTCCATACACAAACACAGTTCTAACACATATAGCTTTTCTACAGCTTTGAAGTATGCACTTACACCTCTGTTACATACACGCACTGTTTTGCTACATACTTGTACACAGCTTTCTTACATACACCAACAGCTCTCTTATATACTCATGCAGCTCCACACACACAAACACTTATATATATATATATATATATATATGTACACTCATCCATCGTATACATTACCACATCTTGAAATTCCTTCCAGGAATGTGACTGATCACATGACCTGAAAGGTTCAATGGCTAATCAACAACTTTGTTTGATTGGGACCCTATCCATGCCACCTCACATATCAGGAGTGTCGTTCTTCTTTTCATAAAGAGGTCCAAGGGCTAGTCTTGCAGAAGTTTTTTCAGCTACACAGGATGCGCAACATCCGTGCAAGTCCTGGTGACTTTCTCCCCTGCACTGCACCGATCAGATAGATCAGTGTGGGGCAGGAGAAAGGAGAACAGTTCTTTCAGTGATCATGAAGGATGCTGTCAGTGTTTTCCTCCATCAGAATAAGCAGCCTCTAGACTGTAAGAAACACACACATTTTAACATCATTTTGATTGTCTAAAATTTACTGCAGCTAAAAATTACATTTGGTTTACAATGCATTTTGCCAGATATGTTGTCACTTGTCAAAGCTAAGAATTTTACATGCTGGGTTTTTTTATGGCACATTTAGCACTGATAAGTTGTCACACTCTTGCTTAATATGTTAACATTCTGTCTGTAAACTGTATATGCATAGCTACCTTTTTGAAGCAATATTGAGATTTACTTAAGAACGTGGGGCCCAATAAATACCATCAATGGTGCCCAGTCCAAGAGATGGTGGATCCTATAGGTAAACACCACCTCATCATGCACTAAAACTTACTAAAAAAAAAAAAGATGTGAAGTTCACACATATAGAAAATGGACATTTTGTGAATACATATTACACGTATTGTAAAATAGATAGAGCTCATATGTAGAGTTTGTTTGATAAACTTTCCTACTACTTTGTTTAAATTAGAAGCAAATTGGTTGAACATTACTTCTACCTAAAATGGCAGAAAACGCACCTATCTTGGTGATGGACAGGACAGCTAGAGGGGATATGGAGGAGGCTGTTATTTTTTTTTTAATAGGTGTACTTTCACCAATTTGCTGATAATTCATTGAAAGTAGATGATCGGTACAATTGCTGCCAATGCATTTTTTAAAGCTGTATTGTCATGAGTCAAATTTGATCATGTTAGGTTCTTGCATAGGTCCTATAGCATTGATAAGTTTCCACCCTCTTTCCTACATACACACATCTCTCCTGCATACACACAACTCTACTACTATCACACACGCAATTTTCCAAAATACACACACAACTCTCCTCCATACACAAACACAGTTCTAACACATATAGCTTTTCTACAGCTTTGAAGTATGCACTTACACCTCTGTTACATACACGCACTGTTTTGCTACATACTTGTACACAGCTTTCTTACATACACCAACAGCTCTCTTATATACTCATGCAGCTCCACACACACAAACACTTATATATATATATATATATATATATATGTACACTCATCCATCGTATACATTACCACATCTTGAAATTCCTTCCAGGAATGTGACTGATCACATGACCTGAAAGGTTCAATGGCTAATCAACAACTTTGTTTGATTGGGACCCTATCCATGCCACCTCACATATCAGGAGTGTCGTTCTTCTTTTCATAAAGAGGTCCAAGGGCTAGTCTTGCAGAAGTTTTTTCAGCTACACAGGATGCGCAACATCCGTGCAAGTCCTGGTGACTTTCTCCCCTGCACTGCACCGATCAGATAGATCAGTGTGGGGCAGGAGAAAGGAGAACAGTTCTTTCAGTGATCATGAAGGATGCTGTCAGTGTTTTCCTCCATCAGAATAAGCAGCCTCTAGACTGTAAGAAACACACACATTTTAACATCATTTTGATTGTCTAAAATTTACTGCAGCTAAAAATTACATTTGGTTTACAATGCATTTTGCCAGATATGTTGTCACTTGTCAAAGCTAAGAATTTTACATGCTGGGTTTTTTTATGGCACATTTAGCACTGATAAGTTGTCACACTCTTGCTTAATATGTTAACATTCTGTCTGTAAACTGTATATGCATAGCTACCTTTTTGAAGCAATATTGAGATTTACTTAAGAACGTGGGGCCCAATAAATACCATCAATGGTGCCCAGTCCAAGAGATGGTGGATCCTATAGGTAAACACCACCTCATCATGCACTAAAACTTACTAAAAAAAAAAAAGATGTGAAGTTCACACATATAGAAAATGGACATTTTGTGAATACATATTACACGTATTGTAAAATAGATAGAGCTCATATGTAGAGTTTGTTTGATAAACTTTCCTACTACTTTGTTTAAATTAGAAGCAAATTGGTTGAACATTACTTCTACCTAAAATGGCAGAAAACGCACCTATCTTGGTGATGGACAGGACAGCTAGAGGGGATATGGAGGAGGCTGTTATTTTTTTTTTAATAGGTGTACTTTCACCAATTTGCTGATAATTCATTGAAAGTAGATGATCGGTACAATTGCTGCCAATGCATTTTTTAAAGCTGTATTGTCATGAGTCAAATTTGATCATGTTAGGTTCTTGCATAGGTCCTATAGCATTGATAAGTTTCCACCCTCTTTCCTACATACACACATCTCTCCTGCATACACACAACTCTACTACTATCACACACGCAATTTTCCGAAATACACACACAACTCTCCTCCATACACAAACACAGTTCTAACACATATAGCTTTTCTACAGCTTTGAAGTATGCACTTACACCTCTGTTACATACACGCACTGTTTTGCTACATACTTGTACACAGCTTTCTTACATACACCAACAGCTCTCTTATATACTCATGCAGCTCCACACACACAAACACTTATATATATATATATATATATATATATGTACACTCATCCATCGTATACATTACTACATCTTGAAATTCCTTCCAGGAATGTGACTGATCACATGACCTGAAAGGTTCAATGGCTAATCAACAACTTTGTTTGATTGGGACCCTATCCATGCCACCTCACATATCAGGAGTGTCGTTCTTCTTTTCATAAAGAGGTCCAAGGGCTAGTCTTGCAGAAGTTTTTTCAGCTACACAGGATGCGCAACATCCGTGCAAGTCCTGGTGACTTTCTCCCCTGCACTGCACCGATCAGATAGATCAGTGTGGGGCAGGAGAAAGGAGAACAGTTCTTTCAGTGATCATGAAGGATGCTGTCAGTGTTTTCCTCCATCAGAATAAGCAGCCTCTAGACTGTAAGAAACACACACATTTTAACATCATTTTGATTGTCTAAAATTTACTGCAGCTAAAAATTACATTTGGTTTACAATGCATTTTGCCAGATATGTTGTCACTTGTCAAAGCTAAGAATTTTACATGCTGGGTTTTTTTATGGCACATTTAGCACTGATAAGTTGTCACACTCTTGCTTAATATGTTAACATTCTGTCTGTAAACTGTATATGCATAGCTACCTTTTTGAAGCAATATTGAGATTTACTTAAGAACGTGGGGCCCAATAAATACCATCAATGGTGCCCAGTCCAAGAGATGGTGGATCCTATAGGTAAACACCACCTCATCATGCACTAAAACTTCTTAAAAAAAAAAAGATGTGAAGTTCACACATATAGAAAATGGACATTTTGTGAATACATATTACACGTATTGTAAAATAGATAGAGCTCATATGTAGAGTTTGTTTGATAAACTTTCCTACTACTTTGTTTAAATTAGAAGCAAATTGGTTGAACATTACTTCTACCTAAAATGGCAGAAAACGCACCTATCTTGGTGATGGACAGGACAGCTAGAGGGGATATGGAGGAGGCTGTTATTTTTTTTTTAATAGGTGTACTTTCACCAATTTGCTGATAATTCATTGAAAGTAGATGATCGGTACAATTGCTGCCAATGCATTTTTTAAAGCTGTATTGTCATGAGTCAAATTTGATCATGTTAGGTTCTTGCATAGGTCCTATAGCATTGATAAGTTTCCACCCTCTTTCCTACATACACACATCTCTCCTGCATACACACAACTCTACTACTATCACACACGCAATTTTCCGAAATACACACACAACTCTCCTCCATACACAAACACAGTTCTAACACATATAGCTTTTCTACAGCTTTGAAGTATGCACTTACACCTCTGTTACATACACGCACTGTTTTGCTACATACTTGTACACAGCTTTCTTACATACACCAACAGCTCTCTTATATACTCATGCAGCTCCACACACACAAACACTTATATATATATATATATATATATATGTACACTCATCCATCGTATACATTACCACATCTTGAAATTCCTTCCAGGAATGTGACTGATCACATGACCTGAAAGGTTCAATGGCTAATCAACAACTTTGTTTGATTGGGACCCTATCCATGCCACCTCACATATCAGGAGTGTCGTTCTTCTTTTCATAAAGAGGTCCAAGGGCTAGTCTTGCAGAAGTTTTTTCAGCTACACAGGATGCGCAACATCCGTGCAAGTCCTGGTGACTTTCTCCCCTGCACTGCACCGATCAGATAGATCAGTGTGGGGCAGGAGAAAGGAGAACAGTTCTTTCAGTGATCATGAAGGATGCTGTCAGTGTTTTCCTCCATCAGAATAAGCAGCCTCTAGACTGTAAGAAACACACACATTTTAACATCATTTTGATTGTCTAAAATTTACTGCAGCTAAAAATTACATTTGGTTTACAATGCATTTTGCCAGATATGTTGTCACTTGTCAAAGCTAAGAATTTTACATGCTGGGTTTTTTTATGGCACATTTAGCACTGATAAGTTGTCACACTCTTGCTTAATATGTTAACATTCTGTCTGTAAACTGTATATGCATAGCTACCTTTTTGAAGCAATATTGAGATTTACTTAAGAACGTGGGGCCCAATAAATACCATCAATGGTGCCCAGTCCAAGAGATGGTGGATCCTATAGGTAAACACCACCTCATCATGCACTAAAACTTACTAAAAAAAAAAAAGATGTGAAGTTCACACATATAGAAAATGGACATTTTGTGAATACATATTACACGTATTGTAAAATAGATAGAGCTCATATGTAGAGTTTGTTTGATAAACTTTCCTACTACTTTGTTTAAATTAGAAGCAAATTGGTTGAACATTACTTCTACCTAAAATGGCAGAAAACGCACCTATCTTGGTGATGGACAGGACAGCTAGAGGGGATATGGAGGAGGCTGTTATTTTTTTTTTAATAGGTGTACTTTCACCAATTTGCTGATAATTCATTGAAAGTAGATGATCGGTACAATTGCTGCCAATGCATTTTTTAAAGCTGTATTGTCATGAGTCAAATTTGATCATGTTAGGTTCTTGCATAGGTCCTATAGCATTGATAAGTTTCCACCCTCTTTCCTACATACACACATCTCTCCTGCATACACACAACTCTACTACTATCACACACGCAATTTTCCAAAATACACACACAACTCTCCTCCATACACAAACACAGTTCTAACACATATAGCTTTTCTACAGCTTTGAAGTATGCACTTACACCTCTGTTACATACACGCACTGTTTTGCTACATACTTGTACACAGCTTTCTTACATACACCAACAGCTCTCTTATATACTCATGCAGCTCCACACACACAAACACTTATATATATATATATATATATGTACACTCATCCATCGTATACATTACCACATCTTGAAATTCCTTCCAGGAATGTGACTGATCACATGACCTGAAAGGTTCAATGGCTAATCAACAACTTTGTTTGATTGGGACCCTATCCATGCCACCTCACATATCAGGAGTGTCGTTCTTCTTTTCATAAAGAGGTCCAAGGGCTAGTCTTGCAGAAGTTTTTTCAGCTACACAGGATGCGCAACATCCGTGCAAGTCCTGGTGACTTTCTCCCCTGCACTGCACCGATCAGATAGATCAGTGTGGGGCAGGAGAAAGGAGAACAGTTCTTTCAGTGATCATGAAGGATGCTGTCAGTGTTTTCCTCCATCAGAATAAGCAGCCTCTAGACTGTAAGAAACACACACATTTTAACATCATTTTGATTGTCTAAAATTTACTGCAGCTAAAAATTACATTTGGTTTACAATGCATTTTGCCAGATATGTTGTCACTTGTCAAAGCTAAGAATTTTACATGCTGGGTTTTTTTATGGCACATTTAGCACTGATAAGTTGTCACACTCTTGCTTAATATGTTAACATTCTGTCTGTAAACTGTATATGCATAGCTACCTTTTTGAAGCAATATTGAGATTTACTTAAGAACGTGGGGCCCAATAAATACCATCAATGGTGCCCAGTCCAAGAGATGGTGGATCCTATAGGTAAACACCACCTCATCATGCACTAAAACTTACTAAAAAAAAAAAAGATGTGAAGTTCACACATATAGAAAATGGACATTTTGTGAATACATATTACACGTATTGTAAAATAGATAGAGCTCATATGTAGAGTTTGTTTGATAAACTTTCCTACTACTTTGTTTAAATTAGAAGCAAATTGGTTGAACATTACTTCTACCTAAAATGGCAGAAAACGCACCTATCTTGGTGATGGACAGGACAGCTAGAGGGGATATGGAGGAGGCTGTTATTTTTTTTTTAATAGGTGTACTTTCACCAATTTGCTGATAATTCATTGAAAGTAGATGATCGGTACAATTGCTGCCAATGCATTTTTTAAAGCTGTATTGTCATGAGTCAAATTTGATCATGTTAGGTTCTTGCATAGGTCCTATAGCATTGATAAGTTTCCACCCTCTTTCCTACATACACACATCTCTCCTGCATACACACAACTCTACTACTATCACACACGCAATTTTCCAAAATACACACACAACTCTCCTCCATACACAAACACAGTTCTAACACATATAGCTTTTCTACAGCTTTGAAGTATGCACTTACACCTCTGTTACATACACGCACTGTTTTGCTACATACTTGTACACAGCTTTCTTACATACACCAACAGCTCTCTTATATACTCATGCAGCTCCACACACACAAACACTTATATATATATATATATATATATGTACACTCATCCATCGTATACATTACCACATCTTGAAATTCCTTCCAGGAATGTGACTGATCACATGACCTGAAAGGTTCAATGGCTAATCAACAACTTTGTTTGATTGGGACCCTATCCATGCCACCTCACATATCAGGAGTGTCGTTCTTCTTTTCATAAAGAGGTCCAAGGGCTAGTCTTGCAGAAGTTTTTTCAGCTACACAGGATGCGCAACATCCGTGCAAGTCCTGGTGACTTTCTCCCCTGCACTGCACCGATCAGATAGATCAGTGTGGGGCAGGAGAAAGGAGAACAGTTCTTTCAGTGATCATGAAGGATGCTGTCAGTGTTTTCCTCCATCAGAATAAGCAGCCTCTAGACTGTAAGAAACACACACATTTTAACATCATTTTGATTGTCTAAAATTTACTGCAGCTAAAAATTACATTTGGTTTACAATGCATTTTGCCAGATATGTTGTCACTTGTCAAAGCTAAGAATTTTACATGCTGGGTTTTTTTATGGCACATTTAGCACTGATAAGTTGTCACACTCTTGCTTAATATGTTAACATTCTGTCTGTAAACTGTATATGCATAGCTACCTTTTTGAAGCAATATTGAGATTTACTTAAGAACGTGGGGCCCAATAAATACCATCAATGGTGCCCAGTCCAAGAGATGGTGGATCCTATAGGTAAACACCACCTCATCATGCACTAAAACTTACTAAAAAAAAAAAAGATGTGAAGTTCACACATATAGAAAATGGACATTTTGTGAATACATATTACACGTATTGTAAAATAGATAGAGCTCATATGTAGAGTTTGTTTGATAAACTTTCCTACTACTTTGTTTAAATTAGAAGCAAATTGGTTGAACATTACTTCTACCTAAAATGGCAGAAAACGCACCTATCTTGGTGATGGACAGGACAGCTAGAGGGGATATGGAGGAGGCTGTTATTTTTTTTTTAATAGGTGTACTTTCACCAATTTGCTGATAATTCATTGAAAGTAGATGATCGGTACAATTGCTGCCAATGCATTTTTTAAAGCTGTATTGTCATGAGTCAAATTTGATCATGTTAGGTTCTTGCATAGGTCCTATAGCATTGATAAGTTTCCACCCTCTTTCCTACATACACACATCTCTCCTGCATACACACAACTCTACTACTATCACACACGCAATTTTCCGAAATACACACACAACTCTCCTCCATACACAAACACAGTTCTAACACATATAGCTTTTCTACAGCTTTGAAGTATGCACTTACACCTCTGTTACATACACGCACTGTTTTGCTACATACTTGTACACAGCTTTCTTACATACACCAACAGCTCTCTTATATACTCATGCAGCTCCACACACACAAACACTTATATATATATATATATATATATGTACACTCATCCATCGTATACATTACCACATCTTGAAATTCCTTCCAGGAATGTGACTGATCACATGACCTGAAAGGTTCAATGGCTAATCAACAACTTTGTTTGATTGGGACCCTATCCATGCCACCTCACATATCAGGAGTGTCGTTCTTCTTTTCATAAAGAGGTCCAAGGGCTAGTCTTGCAGAAGTTTTTTCAGCTACACAGGATGCGCAACATCCGTGCAAGTCCTGGTGACTTTCTCCCCTGCACTGCACCGATCAGATAGATCAGTGTGGGGCAGGAGAAAGGAGAACAGTTCTTTCAGTGATCATGAAGGATGCTGTCAGTGTTTTCCTCCATCAGAATAAGCAGCCTCTAGACTGTAAGAAACACACACATTTTAACATCATTTTGATTGTCTAAAATTTACTGCAGCTAAAAATTACATTTGGTTTACAATGCATTTTGCCAGATATGTTGTCACTTGTCAAAGCTAAGAATTTTACATGCTGGGTTTTTTTATGGCACATTTAGCACTGATAAGTTGTCACACTCTTGCTTAATATGTTAACATTCTGTCTGTAAACTGTATATGCATAGCTACCTTTTTGAAGCAATATTGAGATTTACTTAAGAACGTGGGGCCCAATAAATACCATCAATGGTGCCCAGTCCAAGAGATGGTGGATCCTATAGGTAAACACCACCTCATCATGCACTAAAACTTACTAAAAAAAAAAAAGATGTGAAGTTCACACATATAGAAAATGGACATTTTGTGAATACATATTACACGTATTGTAAAATAGATAGAGCTCATATGTAGAGTTTGTTTGATAAACTTTCCTACTACTTTGTTTAAATTAGAAGCAAATTGGTTGAACATTACTTCTACCTAAAATGGCAGAAAACGCACCTATCTTGGTGATGGACAGGACAGCTAGAGGGGATATGGAGGAGGCTGTTATTTTTTTTTTAATAGGTGTACTTTCACCAATTTGCTGATAATTCATTGAAAGTAGATGATCGGTACAATTGCTGCCAATGCATTTTTTAAAGCTGTATTGTCATGAGTCAAATTTGATCATGTTAGGTTCTTGCATAGGTCCTATAGCATTGATAAGTTTCCACCCTCTTTCCTACATACACACATCTCTCCTGCATACACACAACTCTACTACTATCACACACGCAATTTTCCAAAATACACACACAACTCTCCTCCATACACAAACACAGTTCTAACACATATAGCTTTTCTACAGCTTTGAAGTATGCACTTACACCTCTGTTACATACACGCACTGTTTTGCTACATACTTGTACACAGCTTTCTTACATACACCAACAGCTCTCTTATATACTCATGCAGCTCCACACACACAAACACTTATATATATATATATATATATATGTACACTCATCCATCGTATACATTACCACATCTTGAAATTCCTTCCAGGAATGTGACTGATCACATGACCTGAAAGGTTCAATGGCTAATCAACAACTTTGTTTGATTGGGACCCTATCCATGCCACCTCACATATCAGGAGTGTCGTTCTTCTTTTCATAAAGAGGTCCAAGGGCTAGTCTTGCAGAAGTTTTTTCAGCTACACAGGATGCGCAACATCCGTGCAAGTCCTGGTGACTTTCTCCCCTGCACTGCACCGATCAGATAGATCAGTGTGGGGCAGGAGAAAGGAGAACAGTTCTTTCAGTGATCATGAAGGATGCTGTCAGTGTTTTCCTCCATCAGAATAAGCAGCCTCTAGACTGTAAGAAACACACACATTTTAACATCATTTTGATTGTCTAAAATTTACTGCAGCTAAAAATTACATTTGGTTTACAATGCATTTTGCCAGATATGTTGTCACTTGTCAAAGCTAAGAATTTTACATGCTGGGTTTTTTTATGGCACATTTAGCACTGATAAGTTGTCACACTCTTGCTTAATATGTTAACATTCTGTCTGTAAACTGTATATGCATAGCTACCTTTTTGAAGCAATATTGAGATTTACTTAAGAACGTGGGGCCCAATAAATACCATCAATGGTGCCCAGTCCAAGAGATGGTGGATCCTATAGGTAAACACCACCTCATCATGCACTAAAACTTACTAAAAAAAAAAAAGATGTGAAGTTCACACATATAGAAAATGGACATTTTGTGAATACATATTACACGTATTGTAAAATAGATAGAGCTCATATGTAGAGTTTGTTTGATAAACTTTCCTACTACTTTGTTTAAATTAGAAGCAAATTGGTTGAACATTACTTCTACCTAAAATGGCAGAAAACGCACCTATCTTGGTGATGGACAGGACAGCTAGAGGGGATATGGAGGAGGCTGTTATTTTTTTTTTAATAGGTGTACTTTCACCAATTTGCTGATAATTCATTGAAAGTAGATGATCGGTACAATTGCTGCCAATGCATTTTTTAAAGCTGTATTGTCATGAGTCAAATTTGATCATGTTAGGTTCTTGCATAGGTCCTATAGCATTGATAAGTTTCCACCCTCTTTCCTACATACACACATCTCTCCTGCATACACACAACTCTACTACTATCACACACGCAATTTTCCGAAATACACACACAACTCTCCTCCATACACAAACACAGTTCTAACACATATAGCTTTTCTACAGCTTTGAAGTATGCACTTACACCTCTGTTACATACACGCACTGTTTTGCTACATACTTGTACACAGCTTTCTTACATACACCAACAGCTCTCTTATATACTCATGCAGCTCCACACACACAAACACTTATATATATATATATATATATATATGTACACTCATCCATCGTATACATTACCACATCTTGAAATTCCTTCCAGGAATGTGACTGATCACATGACCTGAAAGGTTCAATGGCTAATCAACAACTTTGTTTGATTGGGACCCTATCCATGCCACCTCACATATCAGGAGTGTCGTTCTTCTTTTCATAAAGAGGTCCAAGGGCTAGTCTTGCAGAAGTTTTTTCAGCTACACAGGATGCGCAACATCCGTGCAAGTCCTGGTGACTTTCTCCCCTGCACTGCACCGATCAGATAGATCAGTGTGGGGCAGGAGAAAGGAGAACAGTTCTTTCAGTGATCATGAAGGATGCTGTCAGTGTTTTCCTCCATCAGAATAAGCAGCCTCTAGACTGTAAGAAACACACACATTTTAACATCATTTTGATTGTCTAAAATTTACTGCAGCTAAAAATTACATTTGGTTTACAATGCATTTTGCCAGATATGTTGTCACTTGTCAAAGCTAAGAATTTTACATGCTGGGTTTTTTTATGGCACATTTAGCACTGATAAGTTGTCACACTCTTGCTTAATATGTTAACATTCTGTCTGTAAACTGTATATGCATAGCTACCTTTTTGAAGCAATATTGAGATTTACTTAAGAACGTGGGGCCCAATAAATACCATCAATGGTGCCCAGTCCAAGAGATGGTGGATCCTATAGGTAAACACCACCTCATCATGCACTAAAACTTACTAAAAAAAAAAAAGATGTGAAGTTCACACATATAGAAAATGGACATTTTGTGAATACATATTACACGTATTGTAAAATAGATAGAGCTCATATGTAGAGTTTGTTTGATAAACTTTCCTACTACTTTGTTTAAATTAGAAGCAAATTGGTTGAACATTACTTCTACCTAAAATGGCAGAAAACGCACCTATCTTGGTGATGGACAGGACAGCTAGAGGGGATATGGAGGAGGCTGTTATTTTTTTTTTAATAGGTGTACTTTCACCAATTTGCTGATAATTCATTGAAAGTAGATGATCGGTACAATTGCTGCCAATGCATTTTTTAAAGCTGTATTGTCATGAGTCAAATTTGATCATGTTAGGTTCTTGCATAGGTCCTATAGCATTGATAAGTTTCCACCCTCTTTCCTACATACACACATCTCTCCTGCATACACACAACTCTACTACTATCACACACGCAATTTTCCAAAATACACACACAACTCTCCTCCATACACAAACACAGTTCTAACACATATAGCTTTTCTACAGCTTTGAAGTATGCACTTACACCTCTGTTACATACACGCACTGTTTTGCTACATACTTGTACACAGCTTTCTTACATACACCAACAGCTCTCTTATATACTCATGCAGCTCCACACACACAAACACTTATATATATATATATATATATATGTACACTCATCCATCGTATACATTACCACATCTTGAAATTCCTTCCAGGAATGTGACTGATCACATGACCTGAAAGGTTCAATGGCTAATCAACAACTTTGTTTGATTGGGACCCTATCCATGCCACCTCACATATCAGGAGTGTCGTTCTTCTTTTCATAAAGAGGTCCAAGGGCTAGTCTTGCAGAAGTTTTTTCAGCTACACAGGATGCGCAACATCCGTGCAAGTCCTGGTGACTTTCTCCCCTGCACTGCACCGATCAGATAGATCAGTGTGGGGCAGGAGAAAGGAGAACAGTTCTTTCAGTGATCATGAAGGATGCTGTCAGTGTTTTCCTCCATCAGAATAAGCAGCCTCTAGACTGTAAGAAACACACACATTTTAACATCATTTTGATTGTCTAAAATTTACTGCAGCTAAAAATTACATTTGGTTTACAATGCATTTTGCCAGATATGTTGTCACTTGTCAAAGCTAAGAATTTTACATGCTGGGTTTTTTTATGGCACATTTAGCACTGATAAGTTGTCACACTCTTGCTTAATATGTTAACATTCTGTCTGTAAACTGTATATGCATAGCTACCTTTTTGAAGCAATATTGAGATTTACTTAAGAACGTGGGGCCCAATAAATACCATCAATGGTGCCCAGTCCAAGAGATGGTGGATCCTATAGGTAAACACCACCTCATCATGCACTAAAACTTACTAAAAAAAAAAAAGATGTGAAGTTCACACATATAGAAAATGGACATTTTGTGAATACATATTACACGTATTGTAAAATAGATAGAGCTCATATGTAGAGTTTGTTTGATAAACTTTCCTACTACTTTGTTTAAATTAGAAGCAAATTGGTTGAACATTACTTCTACCTAAAATGGCAGAAAACGCACCTATCTTGGTGATGGACAGGACAGCTAGAGGGGATATGGAGGAGGCTGTTATTTTTTTTTTAATAGGTGTACTTTCACCAATTTGCTGATAATTCATTGAAAGTAGATGATCGGTACAATTGCTGCCAATGCATTTTTTAAAGCTGTATTGTCATGAGTCAAATTTGATCATGTTAGGTTCTTGCATAGGTCCTATAGCATTGATAAGTTTCCACCCTCTTTCCTACATACACACATCTCTCCTGCATACACACAACTCTACTACTATCACACACGCAATTTTCCGAAATACACACACAACTCTCCTCCATACACAAACACAGTTCTAACACATATAGCTTTTCTACAGCTTTGAAGTATGCACTTACACCTCTGTTACATACACGCACTGTTTTGCTACATACTTGTACACAGCTTTCTTACATACACCAACAGCTCTCTTATATACTCATGCAGCTCCACACACACAAACACTTATATATATATATATATATATATATGTACACTCATCCATCGTATACATTACCACATCTTGAAATTCCTTCCAGGAATGTGACTGATCACATGACCTGAAAGGTTCAATGGCTAATCAACAACTTTGTTTGATTGGGACCCTATCCATGCCACCTCACATATCAGGAGTGTCGTTCTTCTTTTCATAAAGAGGTCCAAGGGCTAGTCTTGCAGAAGTTTTTTCAGCTACACAGGATGCGCAACATCCGTGCAAGTCCTGGTGACTTTCTCCCCTGCACTGCACCGATCAGATAGATCAGTGTGGGGCAGGAGAAAGGAGAACAGTTCTTTCAGTGATCATGAAGGATGCTGTCAGTGTTTTCCTCCATCAGAATAAGCAGCCTCTAGACTGTAAGAAACACACACATTTTAACATCATTTTGATTGTCTAAAATTTACTGCAGCTAAAAATTACATTTGGTTTACAATGCATTTTGCCAGATATGTTGTCACTTGTCAAAGCTAAGAATTTTACATGCTGGGTTTTTTTATGGCACATTTAGCACTGATAAGTTGTCACACTCTTGCTTAATATGTTAACATTCTGTCTGTAAACTGTATATGCATAGCTACCTTTTTGAAGCAATATTGAGATTTACTTAAGAACGTGGGGCCCAATAAATACCATCAATGGTGCCCAGTCCAAGAGATGGTGGATCCTATAGGTAAACACCACCTCATCATGCACTAAAACTTACTAAAAAAAAAAAAGATGTGAAGTTCACACATATAGAAAATGGACATTTTGTGAATACATATTACACGTATTGTAAAATAGATAGAGCTCATATGTAAAGTTTGTTTGATAAACTTTCCTACTACTTTGTTTAAATTAGAAGCAAATTGGTTGAACATTACTTCTACCTAAAATGGCAGAAAACGCACCTATCTTGGTGATGGACAGGACAGCTAGAGGGGATATGGAGGAGGCTGTTATTTTTTTTTTAATAGGTGTACTTTCACCAATTTGCTGATAATTCATTGAAAGTAGATGATCGGTACAATTGCTGCCAATGCATTTTTTAAAGCTGTATTGTCATGAGTCAAATTTGATCATGTTAGGTTCTTGCATAGGTCCTATAGCATTGATAAGTTTCCACCCTCTTTCCTACATACACACATCTCTCCTGCATACACACAACTCTACTACTATCACACACGCAATTTTCCAAAATACACACACAACTCTCCTCCATACACAAACACAGTTCTAACACATATAGCTTTTCTACAGCTTTGAAGTATGCACTTACACCTCTGTTACATACACGCACTGTTTTGCTACATACTTGTACACAGCTTTCTTACATACACCAACAGCTCTCTTATATACTCATGCAGCTCCACACACACAAACACTTATATATATATATATATATATATATGTACACTCATCCATCGTATACATTACCACATCTTGAAATTCCTTCCAGGAATGTGACTGATCACATGACCTGAAAGGTTCAATGGCTAATCAACAACTTTGTTTGATTGGGACCCTATCCATGCCACCTCACATATCAGGAGTGTCGTTCTTCTTTTCATAAAGAGGTCCAAGGGCTAGTCTTGCAGAAGTTTTTTCAGCTACACAGGATGCGCAACATCCGTGCAAGTCCTGGTGACTTTCTCCCCTGCACTGCACCGATCAGATAGATCAGTGTGGGGCAGGAGAAAGGAGAACAGTTCTTTCAGTGATCATGAAGGATGCTGTCAGTGTTTTCCTCCATCAGAATAAGCAGCCTCTAGACTGTAAGAAACACACACATTTTAACATCATTTTGATTGTCTAAAATTTACTGCAGCTAAAAATTACATTTGGTTTACAATGCATTTTGCCAGATATGTTGTCACTTGTCAAAGCTAAGAATTTTACATGCTGGGTTTTTTTATGGCACATTTAGCACTGATAAGTTGTCACACTCTTGCTTAATATGTTAACATTCTGTCTGTAAACTGTATATGCATAGCTACCTTTTTGAAGCAATATTGAGATTTACTTAAGAACGTGGGGCCCAATAAATACCATCAATGGTGCCCAGTCCAAGAGATGGTGGATCCTATAGGTAAACACCACCTCATCATGCACTAAAACTTACTAAAAAAAAAAAAGATGTGAAGTTCACACATATAGAAAATGGACATTTTGTGAATACATATTACACGTATTGTAAAATAGATAGAGCTCATATGTAGAGTTTGTTTGATAAACTTTCCTACTACTTTGTTTAAATTAGAAGCAAATTGGTTGAACATTACTTCTACCTAAAATGGCAGAAAACGCACCTATCTTGGTGATGGACAGGACAGCTAGAGGGGATATGGAGGAGGCTGTTATTTTTTTTTTAATAGGTGTACTTTCACCAATTTGCTGATAATTCATTGAAAGTAGATGATCGGTACAATTGCTGCCAATGCATTTTTTAAAGCTGTATTGTCATGAGTCAAATTTGATCATGTTAGGTTCTTGCATAGGTCCTATAGCATTGATAAGTTTCCACCCTCTTTCCTACATACACACATCTCTCCTGCATACACACAACTCTACTACTATCACACACGCAATTTTCCAAAATACACACACAACTCTCCTCCATACACAAACACAGTTCTAACACATATAGCTTTTCTACAGCTTTGAAGTATGCACTTACACCTCTGTTACATACACGCACTGTTTTGCTACATACTTGTACACAGCTTTCTTACATACACCAACAGCTCTCTTATATACTCATGCAGCTCCACACACACAAACACTTATATATATATATATATATATATGTACACTCATCCATCGTATACATTACCACATCTTGAAATTCCTTCCAGGAATGTGACTGATCACATGACCTGAAAGGTTCAATGGCTAATCAACAACTTTGTTTGATTGGGACCCTATCCATGCCACCTCACATATCAGGAGTGTCGTTCTTCTTTTCATAAAGAGGTCCAAGGGCTAGTCTTGCAGAAGTTTTTTCAGCTACACAGGATGCGCAACATCCGTGCAAGTCCTGGTGACTTTCTCCCCTGCACTGCACCGATCAGATAGATCAGTGTGGGGCAGGAGAAAGGAGAACAGTTCTTTCAGTGATCATGAAGGATGCTGTCAGTGTTTTCCTCCATCAGAATAAGCAGCCTCTAGACTGTAAGAAACACACACATTTTAACATCATTTTGATTGTCTAAAATTTACTGCAGCTAAAAATTACATTTGGTTTACAATGCATTTTGCCAGATATGTTGTCACTTGTCAAAGCTAAGAATTTTACATGCTGGGTTTTTTTATGGCACATTTAGCACTGATAAGTTGTCACACTCTTGCTTAATATGTTAACATTCTGTCTGTAAACTGTATATGCATAGCTACCTTTTTGAAGCAATATTGAGATTTACTTAAGAACGTGGGGCCCAATAAATACCATCAATGGTGCCCAGTCCAAGAGATGGTGGATCCTATAGGTAAACACCACCTCATCATGCACTAAAACTTACTAAAAAAAAAAAAGATGTGAAGTTCACACATATAGAAAATGGACATTTTGTGAATACATATTACACGTATTGTAAAATAGATAGAGCTCATATGTAGAGTTTGTTTGATAAACTTTCCTACTACTTTGTTTAAATTAGAAGCAAATTGGTTGAACATTACTTCTACCTAAAATGGCAGAAAACGCACCTATCTTGGTGATGGACAGGACAGCTAGAGGGGATATGGAGGAGGCTGTTATTTTTTTTTTAATAGGTGTACTTTCACCAATTTGCTGATAATTCATTGAAAGTAGATGATCGGTACAATTGCTGCCAATGCATTTTTTAAAGCTGTATTGTCATGAGTCAAATTTGATCATGTTAGGTTCTTGCATAGGTCCTATAGCATTGATAAGTTTCCACCCTCTTTCCTACATACACACATCTCTCCTGCATACACACAACTCTACTACTATCACACACGCAATTTTCCAAAATACACACACAACTCTCCTCCATACACAAACACAGTTCTAACACATATAGCTTTTCTACAGCTTTGAAGTATGCACTTACACCTCTGTTACATACACGCACTGTTTTGCTACATACTTGTACACAGCTTTCTTACATACACCAACAGCTCTCTTATATACTCATGCAGCTCCACACACACAAACACTTATATATATATATATATATATATGTACACTCATCCATCGTATACATTACCACATCTTGAAATTCCTTCCAGGAATGTGACTGATCACATGACCTGAAAGGTTCAATGGCTAATCAACAACTTTGTTTGATTGGGACCCTATCCATGCCACCTCACATATCAGGAGTGTCGTTCTTCTTTTCATAAAGAGGTCCAAGGGCTAGTCTTGCAGAAGTTTTTCAGCTACACAGGATGCGCAACATCCGTGCAAGTCCTGGTGACTTTCTCCCCTGCACTGCACCGATCAGATAGATCAGTGTGGGGCAGGAGAAAGGAGAACAGTTCTTTCAGTGATCATGAAGGATGCTGTCAGTGTTTTCCTCCATCAGAATAAGCAGCCTCTAGACTGTAAGAAACACACACATTTTAACATCATTTTGATTGTCTAAAATTTACTGCAGCTAAAAATTACATTTGGTTTACAATGCATTTTGCCAGATATGTTGTCACTTGTCAAAGCTAAGAATTTTACATGCTGGGTTTTTTTATGGCACATTTAGCACTGATAAGTTGTCACACTCTTGCTTAATATGTTAACATTCTGTCTGTAAACTGTATATGCATAGCTACCTTTTTGAAGCAATATTGAGATTTACTTAAGAACGTGGGGCCCAATAAATACCATCAATGGTGCCCAGTCCAAGAGATGGTGGATCCTATAGGTAAACACCACCTCATCATGCACTAAAACTTACTAAAAAAAAAAAAGATGTGAAGTTCACACATATAGAAAATGGACATTTTGTGAATACATATTACACGTATTGTAAAATAGATAGAGCTCATATGTAGAGTTTGTTTGATAAACTTTCCTACTACTTTGTTTAAATTAGAAGCAAATTGGTTGAACATTACTTCTACCTAAAATGGCAGAAAACGCACCTATCTTGGTGATGGACAGGACAGCTAGAGGGGATATGGAGGAGGCTGTTATTTTTTTTTTAATAGGTGTACTTTCACCAATTTGCTGATAATTCATTGAAAGTAGATGATCGGTACAATTGCTGCCAATGCATTTTTTAAAGCTGTATTGTCATGAGTCAAATTTGATCATGTTAGGTTCTTGCATAGGTCCTATAGCATTGATAAGTTTCCACCCTCTTTCCTACATACACACATCTCTCCTGCATACACACAACTCTACTACTATCACACACGCAATTTTCCAAAATACACACACAACTCTCCTCCATACACAAACACAGTTCTAACACATATAGCTTTTCTACAGCTTTGAAGTATGCACTTACACCTCTGTTACATACACGCACTGTTTTGCTACATACTTGTACACAGCTTTCTTACATACACCAACAGCTCTCTTATATACTCATGCAGCTCCACACACACAAACACTTATATATATATATATATATATGTACACTCATCCATCGTATACATTACCACATCTTGAAATTCCTTCCAGGAATGTGACTGATCACATGACCTGAAAGGTTCAATGGCTAATCAACAACTTTGTTTGATTGGGACCCTATCCATGCCACCTCACATATCAGGAGTGTCGTTCTTCTTTTCATAAAGAGGTCCAAGGGCTAGTCTTGCAGAAGTTTTTTCAGCTACACAGGATGCGCAACATCCGTGCAAGTCCTGGTGACTTTCTCCCCTGCACTGCACCGATCAGATAGATCAGTGTGGGGCAGGAGAAAGGAGAACAGTTCTTTCAGTGATCATGAAGGATGCTGTCAGTGTTTTCCTCCATCAGAATAAGCAGCCTCTAGACTGTAAGAAACACACACATTTTAACATCATTTTGATTGTCTAAAATTTACTGCAGCTAAAAATTACATTTGGTTTACAATGCATTTTGCCAGATATGTTGTCACTTGTCAAAGCTAAGAATTTTACATGCTGGGTTTTTTTATGGCACATTTAGCACTGATAAGTTGTCACACTCTTGCTTAATATGTTAACATTCTGTCTGTAAACTGTATATGCATAGCTACCTTTTTGAAGCAATATTGAGATTTACTTAAGAACGTGGGGCCCAATAAATACCATCAATGGTGCCCAGTCCAAGAGATGGTGGATCCTATAGGTAAACACCACCTCATCATGCACTAAAACTTACTAAAAAAAAAAAAGATGTGAAGTTCACACATATAGAAAATGGACATTTTGTGAATACATATTACACGTATTGTAAAATAGATAGAGCTCATATGTAGAGTTTGTTTGATAAACTTTCCTACTACTTTGTTTAAATTAGAAGCAAATTGGTTGAACATTACTTCTACCTAAAATGGCAGAAAACGCACCTATCTTGGTGATGGACAGGACAGCTAGAGGGGATATGGAGGAGGCTGTTATTTTTTTTTTAATAGGTGTACTTTCACCAATTTGCTGATAATTCATTGAAAGTAGATGATCGGTACAATTGCTGCCAATGCATTTTTTAAAGCTGTATTGTCATGAGTCAAATTTGATCATGTTAGGTTCTTGCATAGGTCCTATAGCATTGATAAGTTTCCACCCTCTTTCCTACATACACACATCTCTCCTGCATACACACAACTCTACTACTATCACACACGCAATTTTCCAAAATACACACACAACTCTCCTCCATACACAAACACAGTTCTAACACATATAGCTTTTCTACAGCTTTGAAGTATGCACTTACACCTCTGTTACATACACGCACTGTTTTGCTACATACTTGTACACAGCTTTCTTACATACACCAACAGCTCTCTTATATACTCATGCAGCTCCACACACACAAACACATATATATATATATATATATATATATATATATATATATATATATATATATGTACACTCATCCATCGTATACATTACCACATCTTGAAATTCCTTCCAGGAATGTGACTGATGACATGACCTGAAAGGTTCAATGGCTAATCAACAACTTTGTTTGATTGGGACCCTATCCATGCCACCTCACATATCAGGAGTGTCGTTCTTCTTTTCATAAAGAGGTCCAAGGGCTAGTCTTGCAGAAGTTTTTTCAGCTACACAGGATGCGCAACATCCGTGCAAGTCCTGGTGACTTTCTCCCCTGCACTGCACCGATCAGATAGATCAGTGTGGGGCAGGAGAAAGGAGAACAGTTCTTTCAGTGATCATGAAGGATGCTGTCAGTGTTTTCCTCCATCAGAATAAGCAGCCTCTAGACTGTAAGAAACACACACATTTTAACATCATTTTGATTGTCTAAAATTTACTGCAGCTAAAAATTACATTTGGTTTACAATGCATTTTGCCAGATATGTTGTCACTTGTCAAAGCTAAGAATTTTACATGCTGGGTTTTTTTATGGCACATTTAGCACTGATAAGTTGTCACACTCTTGCTTAATATGTTAACATTCTGTCTGTAAACTGTATATGCATAGCTACCTTTTTGAAGCAATATTGAGATTTACTTAAGAACGTGGGGCCCAATAAATACCATCAATGGTGCCCAGTCCAAGAGATGGTGGATCCTATAGGTAAACACCACCTCATCATGCACTAAAACTTACTAAAAAAAAAAAAGATGTGAAGTTCACACATATAGAAAATGGACATTTTGTGAATACATATTACACGTATTGTAAAATAGATAGAGCTCATATGTAGAGTTTGTTTGATAAACTTTCCTACTACTTTGTTTAAATTAGAAGCAAATTGGTTGAACATTACTTCTACCTAAAATGGCAGAAAACGCACCTATCTTGGTGATGGACAGGACAGCTAGAGGGGATATGGAGGAGGCTGTTATTTTTTTTTTAATAGGTGTACTTTCACCAATTTGCTGATAATTCATTGAAAGTAGATGATCGGTACAATTGCTGCCAATGCATTTTTTAAAGCTGTATTGTCATGAGTCAAATTTGATCATGTTAGGTTCTTGCATAGGTCCTATAGCATTGATAAGTTTCCACCCTCTTTCCTACATACACACATCTCTCCTGCATACACACAACTCTACTACTATCACACACGCAATTTTCCAAAATACACACACAACTCTCCTCCATACACAAACACAGTTCTAACACATATAGCTTTTCTACAGCTTTGAAGTATGCACTTACACCTCTGTTACATACACGCACTGTTTTGCTACATACTTGTACACAGCTTTCTTACATACACCAACAGCTCTCTTATATACTCATGCAGCTCCACACACACAAACACTTATATATATATATATATATATATGTACACTCATCCATCGTATACATTACCACATCTTGAAATTCCTTCCAGGAATGTGACTGATCACATGACCTGAAAGGTTCAATGGCTAATCAACAACTTTGTTTGATTGGGACCCTATCCATGCCACCTCACATATCAGGAGTGTCGTTCTTCTTTTCATAAAGAGGTCCAAGGGCTAGTCTTGCAGAAGTTTTTTCAGCTACACAGGATGCGCAACATCCGTGCAAGTCCTGGTGACTTTCTCCCCTGCACTGCACCGATCAGATAGATCAGTGTGGGGCAGGAGAAAGGAGAACAGTTCTTTCAGTGATCATGAAGGATGCTGTCAGTGTTTTCCTCCATCAGAATAAGCAGCCTCTAGACTGTAAGAAACACACACATTTTAACATCATTTTGATTGTCTAAAATTTACTGCAGCTAAAAATTACATTTGGTTTACAATGCATTTTGCCAGATATGTTGTCACTTGTCAAAGCTAAGAATTTTACATGCTGGGTTTTTTTATGGCACATTTAGCACTGATAAGTTGTCACACTCTTGCTTAATATGTTAACATTCTGTCTGTAAACTGTATATGCATAGCTACCTTTTTGAAGCAATATTGAGATTTACTTAAGAACGTGGGGCCCAATAAATACCATCAATGGTGCCCAGTCCAAGAGATGGTGGATCCTATAGGTAAACACCACCTCATCATGCACTAAAACTTACTAAAAAAAAAAAAGATGTGAAGTTCACACATATAGAAAATGGACATTTTGTGAATACATATTACACGTATTGTAAAATAGATAGAGCTCATATGTAGAGTTTGTTTGATAAACTTTCCTACTACTTTGTTTAAATTAGAAGCAAATTGGTTGAACATTACTTCTACCTAAAATGGCAGAAAACGCACCTATCTTGGTGATGGACAGGACAGCTAGAGGGGATATGGAGGAGGCTGTTATTTTTTTTTTAATAGGTGTACTTTCACCAATTTGCTGATAATTCATTGAAAGTAGATGATCGGTACAATTGCTGCCAATGCATTTTTTAAAGCTGTATTGTCATGAGTCAAATTTGATCATGTTAGGTTCTTGCATAGGTCCTATAGCATTGATAAGTTTCCACCCTCTTTCCTACATACACACATCTCTCCTGCATACACACAACTCTACTACTATCACACACGCAATTTTCCAAAATACACACACAACTCTCCTCCATACACAAACACAGTTCTAACACATATAGCTTTTCTACAGCTTTGAAGTATGCACTTACACCTCTGTTACATACACGCACTGTTTTGCTACATACTTGTACACAGCTTTCTTACATACACCAACAGCTCTCTTATATACTCATGCAGCTCCACACACACAAACACTTATATATATATATATATATATATATGTACACTCATCCATCGTATACATTACCACATCTTGAAATTCCTTCCAGGAATGTGACTGATCACATGACCTGAAAGGTTCAATGGCTAATCAACAACTTTGTTTGATTGGGACCCTATCCATGCCACCTCACATATCAGGAGTGTCGTTCTTCTTTTCATAAAGAGGTCCAAGGGCTAGTCTTGCAGAAGTTTTTTCAGCTACACAGGATGCGCAACATCCGTGCAAGTCCTGGTGACTTTCTCCCCTGCACTGCACCGATCAGATAGATCAGTGTGGGGCAGGAGAAAGGAGAACAGTTCTTTCAGTGATCATGAAGGATGCTGTCAGTGTTTTCCTCCATCAGAATAAGCAGCCTCTAGACTGTAAGAAACACACACATTTTAACATCATTTTGATTGTCTAAAATTTACTGCAGCTAAAAATTACATTTGGTTTACAATGCATTTTGCCAGATATGTTGTCACTTGTCAAAGCTAAGAATTTTACATGCTGGGTTTTTTTATGGCACATTTAGCACTGATAAGTTGTCACACTCTTGCTTAATATGTTAACATTCTGTCTGTAAACTGTATATGCATAGCTACCTTTTTGAAGCAATATTGAGATTTACTTAAGAACGTGGGGCCCAATAAATACCATCAATGGTGCCCAGTCCAAGAGATGGTGGATCCTATAGGTAAACACCACCTCATCATGCACTAAAACTTACTAAAAAAAAAAAAGATGTGAAGTTCACACATATAGAAAATGGACATTTTGTGAATACATATTACACGTATTGTAAAATAGATAGAGCTCATATGTAGAGTTTGTTTGATAAACTTTCCTACTACTTTGTTTAAATTAGAAGCAAATTGGTTGAACATTACTTCTACCTAAAATGGCAGAAAACGCACCTATCTTGGTGATGGACAGGACAGCTAGAGGGGATATGGAGGAGGCTGTTATTTTTTTTTTAATAGGTGTACTTTCACCAATTTGCTGATAATTCATTGAAAGTAGATGATCGGTACAATTGCTGCCAATGCATTTTTTAAAGCTGTATTGTCATGAGTCAAATTTGATCATGTTAGGTTCTTGCATAGGTCCTATAGCATTGATAAGTTTCCACCCTCTTTCCTACATACACACATCTCTCCTGCATACACACAACTCTACTACTATCACACACGCAATTTTCCAAAATACACACACAACTCTCCTCCATACACAAACACAGTTCTAACACATATAGCTTTTCTACAGCTTTGAAGTATGCACTTACACCTCTGTTACATACACGCACTGTTTTGCTACATACTTGTACACAGCTTTCTTACATACACCAACAGCTCTCTTATATACTCATGCAGCTCCACACACACAAACACTTATATATATATATATATATATATATGTACACTCATCCATCGTATACATTACCACATCTTGAAATTCCTTCCAGGAATGTGACTGATCACATGACCTGAAAGGTTCAATGGCTAATCAACAACTTTGTTTGATTGGGACCCTATCCATGCCACCTCACATATCAGGAGTGTCGTTCTTCTTTTCATAAAGAGGTCCAAGGGCTAGTCTTGCAGAAGTTTTTTCAGCTACACAGGATGCGCAACATCCGTGCAAGTCCTGGTGACTTTCTCCCCTGCACTGCACCGATCAGATAGATCAGTGTGGGGCAGGAGAAAGGAGAACAGTTCTTTCAGTGATCATGAAGGATGCTGTCAGTGTTTTCCTCCATCAGAATAAGCAGCCTCTAGACTGTAAGAAACACACACATTTTAACATCATTTTGATTGTCTAAAATTTACTGCAGCTAAAAATTACATTTGGTTTACAATGCATTTTGCCAGATATGTTGTCACTTGTCAAAGCTAAGAATTTTACATGCTGGGTTTTTTTATGGCACATTTAGCACTGATAAGTTGTCACACTCTTGCTTAATATGTTAACATTCTGTCTGTAAACTGTATATGCATAGCTACCTTTTTGAAGCAATATTGAGATTTACTTAAGAACGTGGGGCCCAATAAATACCATCAATGGTGCCCAGTCCAAGAGATGGTGGATCCTATAGGTAAACACCACCTCATCATGCACTAAAACTTACTAAAAAAAAAAAAGATGTGAAGTTCACACATATAGAAAATGGACATTTTGTGAATACATATTACACGTATTGTAAAATAGATAGAGCTCATATGTAGAGTTTGTTTGATAAACTTTCCTACTACTTTGTTTAAATTAGAAGCAAATTGGTTGAACATTACTTCTACCTAAAATGGCAGAAAACGCACCTATCTTGGTGATGGACAGGACAGCTAGAGGGGATATGGAGGAGGCTGTTATTTTTTTTTTAATAGGTGTACTTTCACCAATTTGCTGATAATTCATTGAAAGTAGATGATCGGTACAATTGCTGCCAATGCATTTTTTAAAGCTGTATTGTCATGAGTCAAATTTGATCATGTTAGGTTCTTGCATAGGTCCTATAGCATTGATAAGTTTCCACCCTCTTTCCTACATACACACATCTCTCCTGCATACACACAACTCTACTACTATCACACACGCAATTTTCCAAAATACACACACAACTCTCCTCCATACACAAACACAGTTCTAACACATATAGCTTTTCTACAGCTTTGAAGTATGCACTTACACCTCTGTTACATACACGCACTGTTTTGCTACATACTTGTACACAGCTTTCTTACATACACCAACAGCTCTCTTATATACTCATGCAGCTCCACACACACAAACACTTATATATATATATATATATATATATGTACACTCATCCATCGTATACATTACCACATCTTGAAATTCCTTCCAGGAATGTGACTGATCACATGACCTGAAAGGTTCAATGGCTAATCAACAACTTTGTTTGATTGGGACCCTATCCATGCCACCTCACATATCAGGAGTGTCGTTCTTCTTTTCATAAAGAGGTCCAAGGGCTAGTCTTGCAGAAGTTTTTTCAGCTACACAGGATGCGCAACATCCGTGCAAGTCCTGGTGACTTTCTCCCCTGCACTGCACCGATCAGATAGATCAGTGTGGGGCAGGAGAAAGGAGAACAGTTCTTTCAGTGATCATGAAGGATGCTGTCAGTGTTTTCCTCCATCAGAATAAGCAGCCTCTAGACTGTAAGAAACACACACATTTTAACATCATTTTGATTGTCTAAAATTTACTGCAGCTAAAAATTACATTTGGTTTACAATGCATTTTGCCAGATATGTTGTCACTTGTCAAAGCTAAGAATTTTACATGCTGGGTTTTTTTATGGCACATTTAGCACTGATAAGTTGTCACACTCTTGCTTAATATGTTAACATTCTGTCTGTAAACTGTATATGCATAGCTACCTTTTTGAAGCAATATTGAGATTTACTTAAGAACGTGGGGCCCAATAAATACCATCAATGGTGCCCAGTCCAAGAGATGGTGGATCCTATAGGTAAACACCACCTCATCATGCACTAAAACTTACTAAAAAAAAAAAAGATGTGAAGTTCACACATATAGAAAATGGACATTTTGTGAATACATATTACACGTATTGTAAAATAGATAGAGCTCATATGTAGAGTTTGTTTGATAAACTTTCCTACTACTTTGTTTAAATTAGAAGCAAATTGGTTGAACATTACTTCTACCTAAAATGGCAGAAAACGCACCTATCTTGGTGATGGACAGGACAGCTAGAGGGGATATGGAGGAGGCTGTTATTTTTTTTTTAATAGGTGTACTTTCACCAATTTGCTGATAATTCATTGAAAGTAGATGATCGGTACAATTGCTGCCAATGCATTTTTTAAAGCTGTATTGTCATGAGTCAAATTTGATCATGTTAGGTTCTTGCATAGGTCCTATAGCATTGATAAGTTTCCACCCTCTTTCCTACATACACACATCTCTCCTGCATACACACAACTCTACTACTATCACACACGCAATTTTCCAAAATACACACACAACTCTCCTCCATACACAAACACAGTTCTAACACATATAGCTTTTCTACAGCTTTGAAGTATGCACTTACACCTCTGTTACATACACGCACTGTTTTGCTACATACTTGTACACAGCTTTCTTACATACACCAACAGCTCTCTTATATACTCATGCAGCTCCACACACACAAACACTTATATATATATATATATATATATATGTACACTCATCCATCGTATACATTACCACATCTTGAAATTCCTTCCAGGAATGTGACTGATCACATGACCTGAAAGGTTCAATGGCTAATCAACAACTTTGTTTGATTGGGACCCTATCCATGCCACCTCACATATCAGGAGTGTCGTTCTTCTTTTCATAAAGAGGTCCAAGGGCTAGTCTTGCAGAAGTTTTTTCAGCTACACAGGATGCGCAACATCCGTGCAAGTCCTGGTGACTTTCTCCCCTGCACTGCACCGATCAGATAGATCAGTGTGGGGCAGGAGAAAGGAGAACAGTTCTTTCAGTGATCATGAAGGATGCTGTCAGTGTTTTCCTCCATCAGAATAAGCAGCCTCTAGACTGTAAGAAACACACACATTTTAACATCATTTTGATTGTCTAAAATTTACTGCAGCTAAAAATTACATTTGGTTTACAATGCATTTTGCCAGATATGTTGTCACTTGTCAAAGCTAAGAATTTTACATGCTGGGTTTTTTTATGGCACATTTAGCACTGATAAGTTGTCACACTCTTGCTTAATATGTTAACATTCTGTCTGTAAACTGTATATGCATAGCTACCTTTTTGAAGCAATATTGAGATTTACTTAAGAACGTGGGGCCCAATAAATACCATCAATGGTGCCCAGTCCAAGAGATGGTGGATCCTATAGGTAAACACCACCTCATCATGCACTAAAACTTACTAAAAAAAAAAAAGATGTGAAGTTCACACATATAGAAAATGGACATTTTGTGAATACATATTACACGTATTGTAAAATAGATAGAGCTCATATGTAGAGTTTGTTTGATAAACTTTCCTACTACTTTGTTTAAATTAGAAGCAAATTGGTTGAACATTACTTCTACCTAAAATGGCAGAAAACGCACCTATCTTGGTGATGGACAGGACAGCTAGAGGGGATATGGAGGAGGCTGTTATTTTTTTTTTAATAGGTGTACTTTCACCAATTTGCTGATAATTCATTGAAAGTAGATGATCGGTACAATTGCTGCCAATGCATTTTTTAAAGCTGTATTGTCATGAGTCAAATTTGATCATGTTAGGTTCTTGCATAGGTCCTATAGCATTGATAAGTTTCCACCCTCTTTCCTACATACACACATCTCTCCTGCATACACACAACTCTACTACTATCACACACGCAATTTTCCAAAATACACACACAACTCTCCTCCATACACAAACACAGTTCTAACACATATAGCTTTTCTACAGCTTTGAAGTATGCACTTACACCTCTGTTACATACACGCACTGTTTTGCTACATACTTGTACACAGCTTTCTTACATACACCAACAGCTCTCTTATATACTCATGCAGCTCCACACACACAAACACTTATATATATATATATATATATATATGTACACTCATCCATCGTATACATTACCACATCTTGAAATTCCTTCCAGGAATGTGACTGATCACATGACCTGAAAGGTTCAATGGCTAATCAACAACTTTGTTTGATTGGGACCCTATCCATGCCACCTCACATATCAGGAGTGTCGTTCTTCTTTTCATAAAGAGGTCCAAGGGCTAGTCTTGCAGAAGTTTTTTCAGCTACACAGGATGCGCAACATCCGTGCAAGTCCTGGTGACTTTCTCCCCTGCACTGCACCGATCAGATAGATCAGTGTGGGGCAGGAGAAAGGAGAACAGTTCTTTCAGTGATCATGAAGGATGCTGTCAGTGTTTTCCTCCATCAGAATAAGCAGCCTCTAGACTGTAAGAAACACACACATTTTAACATCATTTTGATTGTCTAAAATTTACTGCAGCTAAAAATTACATTTGGTTTACAATGCATTTTGCCAGATATGTTGTCACTTGTCAAAGCTAAGAATTTTACATGCTGGGTTTTTTTATGGCACATTTAGCACTGATAAGTTGTCACACTCTTGCTTAATATGTTAACATTCTGTCTGTAAACTGTATATGCATAGCTACCTTTTTGAAGCAATATTGAGATTTACTTAAGAACGTGGGGCCCAATAAATACCATCAATGGTGCCCAGTCCAAGAGATGGTGGATCCTATAGGTAAACACCACCTCATCATGCACTAAAACTTACTAAAAAAAAAAAAGATGTGAAGTTCACACATATAGAAAATGGACATTTTGTGAATACATATTACACGTATTGTAAAATAGATAGAGCTCATATGTAGAGTTTGTTTGATAAACTTTCCTACTACTTTGTTTAAATTAGAAGCAAATTGGTTGAACATTACTTCTACCTAAAATGGCAGAAAACGCACCTATCTTGGTGATGGACAGGACAGCTAGAGGGGATATGGAGGAGGCTGTTATTTTTTTTTTAATAGGTGTACTTTCACCAATTTGCTGATAATTCATTGAAAGTAGATGATCGGTACAATTGCTGCCAATGCATTTTTTAAAGCTGTATTGTCATGAGTCAAATTTGATCATGTTAGGTTCTTGCATAGGTCCTATAGCATTGATAAGTTTCCACCCTCTTTCCTACATACACACATCTCTCCTGCATACACACAACTCTACTACTATCACACACGCAATTTTCCAAAATACACACACAACTCTCCTCCATACACAAACACAGTTCTAACACATATAGCTTTTCTACAGCTTTGAAGTATGCACTTACACCTCTGTTACATACACGCACTGTTTTGCTACATACTTGTACACAGCTTTCTTACATACACCAACAGCTCTCTTATATACTCATGCAGCTCCACACACACAAACACTTATATATATATATATATATATGTACACTCATCCATCGTATACATTACCACATCTTGAAATTCCTTCCAGGAATGTGACTGATCACATGACCTGAAAGGTTCAATGGCTAATCAACAACTTTGTTTGATTGGGACCCTATCCATGCCACCTCACATATCAGGAGTGTCGTTCTTCTTTTCATAAAGAGGTCCAAGGGCTAGTCTTGCAGAAGTTTTTTCAGCTACACAGGATGCGCAACATCCGTGCAAGTCCTGGTGACTTTCTCCCCTGCACTGCACCGATCAGATAGATCAGTGTGGGGCAGGAGAAAGGAGAACAGTTCTTTCAGTGATCATGAAGGATGCTGTCAGTGTTTTCCTCCATCAGAATAAGCAGCCTCTAGACTGTAAGAAACACACACATTTTAACATCATTTTGATTGTCTAAAATTTACTGCAGCTAAAAATTACATTTGGTTTACAATGCATTTTGCCAGATATGTTGTCACTTGTCAAAGCTAAGAATTTTACATGCTGGGTTTTTTTATGGCACATTTAGCACTGATAAGTTGTCACACTCTTGCTTAATATGTTAACATTCTGTCTGTAAACTGTATATGCATAGCTACCTTTTTGAAGCAATATTGAGATTTACTTAAGAACGTGGGGCCCAATAAATACCATCAATGGTGCCCAGTCCAAGAGATGGTGGATCCTATAGGTAAACACCACCTCATCATGCACTAAAACTTACTAAAAAAAAAAAAGATGTGAAGTTCACACATATAGAAAATGGACATTTTGTGAATACATATTACACGTATTGTAAAATAGATAGAGCTCATATGTAGAGTTTGTTTGATAAACTTTCCTACTACTTTGTTTAAATTAGAAGCAAATTGGTTGAACATTACTTCTACCTAAAATGGCAGAAAACGCACCTATCTTGGTGATGGACAGGACAGCTAGAGGGGATATGGAGGAGGCTGTTATTTTTTTTTTAATAGGTGTACTTTCACCAATTTGCTGATAATTCATTGAAAGTAGATGATCGGTACAATTGCTGCCAATGCATTTTTTAAAGCTGTATTGTCATGAGTCAAATTTGATCATGTTAGGTTCTTGCATAGGTCCTATAGCATTGATAAGTTTCCACCCTCTTTCCTACATACACACATCTCTCCTGCATACACACAACTCTACTACTATCACACACGCAATTTTCCAAAATACACACACAACTCTCCTCCATACACAAACACAGTTCTAACACATATAGCTTTTCTACAGCTTTGAAGTATGCACTTACACCTCTGTTACATACACGCACTGTTTTGCTACATACTTGTACACAGCTTTCTTACATACACCAACAGCTCTCTTATATACTCATGCAGCTCCACACACACAAACACTTATATATATATATATATATATATATGTACACTCATCCATCGTATACATTACCACATCTTGAAATTCCTTCCAGGAATGTGACTGATCACATGACCTGAAAGGTTCAATGGCTAATCAACAACTTTGTTTGATTGGGACCCTATCCATGCCACCTCACATATCAGGAGTGTCGTTCTTCTTTTCATAAAGAGGTCCAAGGGCTAGTCTTGCAGAAGTTTTTTCAGCTACACAGGATGCGCAACATCCGTGCAAGTCCTGGTGACTTTCTCCCCTGCACTGCACCGATCAGATAGATCAGTGTGGGGCAGGAGAAAGGAGAACAGTTCTTTCAGTGATCATGAAGGATGCTGTCAGTGTTTTCCTCCATCAGAATAAGCAGCCTCTAGACTGTAAGAAACACACACATTTTAACATCATTTTGATTGTCTAAAATTTACTGCAGCTAAAAATTACATTTGGTTTACAATGCATTTTGCCAGATATGTTGTCACTTGTCAAAGCTAAGAATTTTACATGCTGGGTTTTTTTATGGCACATTTAGCACTGATAAGTTGTCACACTCTTGCTTAATATGTTAACATTCTGTCTGTAAACTGTATATGCATAGCTACCTTTTTGAAGCAATATTGAGATTTACTTAAGAACGTGGGGCCCAATAAATACCATCAATGGTGCCCAGTCCAAGAGATGGTGGATCCTATAGGTAAACACCACCTCATCATGCACTAAAACTTACTAAAAAAAAAAAAGATGTGAAGTTCACACATATAGAAAATGGACATTTTGTGAATACATATTACACGTATTGTAAAATAGATAGAGCTCATATGTAGAGTTTGTTTGATAAACTTTCCTACTACTTTGTTTAAATTAGAAGCAAATTGGTTGAACATTACTTCTACCTAAAATGGCAGAAAACGCACCTATCTTGGTGATGGACAGGACAGCTAGAGGGGATATGGAGGAGGCTGTTATTTTTTTTTTAATAGGTGTACTTTCACCAATTTGCTGATAATTCATTGAAAGTAGATGATCGGTACAATTGCTGCCAATGCATTTTTTAAAGCTGTATTGTCATGAGTCAAATTTGATCATGTTAGGTTCTTGCATAGGTCCTATAGCATTGATAAGTTTCCACCCTCTTTCCTACATACACACATCTCTCCTGCATACACACAACTCTACTACTATCACACACGCAATTTTCCAAAATACACACACAACTCTCCTCCATACACAAACACAGTTCTAACACATATAGCTTTTCTACAGCTTTGAAGTATGCACTTACACCTCTGTTACATACACGCACTGTTTTGCTACATACTTGTACACAGCTTTCTTACATACACCAACAGCTCTCTTATATACTCATGCAGCTCCACACACACAAACACTTATATATATATATATATATATATATGTACACTCATCCATCGTATACATTACCACATCTTGAAATTCCTTCCAGGAATGTGACTGATCACATGACCTGAAAGGTTCAATGGCTAATCAACAACTTTGTTTGATTGGGACCCTATCCATGCCACCTCACATATCAGGAGTGTCGTTCTTCTTTTCATAAAGAGGTCCAAGGGCTAGTCTTGCAGAAGTTTTTTCAGCTACACAGGATGCGCAACATCCGTGCAAGTCCTGGTGACTTTCTCCCCTGCACTGCACCGATCAGATAGATCAGTGTGGGGCAGGAGAAAGGAGAACAGTTCTTTCAGTGATCATGAAGGATGCTGTCAGTGTTTTCCTCCATCAGAATAAGCAGCCTCTAGACTGTAAGAAACACACACATTTTAACATCATTTTGATTGTCTAAAATTTACTGCAGCTAAAAATTACATTTGGTTTACAATGCATTTTGCCAGATATGTTGTCACTTGTCAAAGCTAAGAATTTTACATGCTGGGTTTTTTTATGGCACATTTAGCACTGATAAGTTGTCACACTCTTGCTTAATATGTTAACATTCTGTCTGTAAACTGTATATGCATAGCTACCTTTTTGAAGCAATATTGAGATTTACTTAAGAACGTGGGGCCCAATAAATACCATCAATGGTGCCCAGTCCAAGAGATGGTGGATCCTATAGGTAAACACCACCTCATCATGCACTAAAACTTACTAAAAAAAAAAAAGATGTGAAGTTCACACATATAGAAAATGGACATTTTGTGAATACATATTACACGTATTGTAAAATAGATAGAGCTCATATGTAGAGTTTGTTTGATAAACTTTCCTACTACTTTGTTTAAATTAGAAGCAAATTGGTTGAACATTACTTCTACCTAAAATGGCAGAAAACGCACCTATCTTGGTGATGGACAGGACAGCTAGAGGGGATATGGAGGAGGCTGTTATTTTTTTTTTAATAGGTGTACTTTCACCAATTTGCTGATAATTCATTGAAAGTAGATGATCGGTACAATTGCTGCCAATGCATTTTTTAAAGCTGTATTGTCATGAGTCAAATTTGATCATGTTAGGTTCTTGCATAGGTCCTATAGCATTGATAAGTTTCCACCCTCTTTCCTACATACACACATCTCTCCTGCATACACACAACTCTACTACTATCACACACGCAATTTTCCAAAATACACACACAACTCTCCTCCATACACAAACACAGTTCTAACACATATAGCTTTTCTACAGCTTTGAAGTATGCACTTACACCTCTGTTACATACACGCACTGTTTTGCTACATACTTGTACACAGCTTTCTTACATACACCAACAGCTCTCTTATATACTCATGCAGCTCCACACACACAAACACTTATATATATATATATATATATATATATGTACACTCATCCATCGTATACATTACCACATCTTGAAATTCCTTCCAGGAATGTGACTGATCACATGACCTGAAAGGTTCAATGGCTAATCAACAACTTTGTTTGATTGGGACCCTATCCATGCCACCTCACATATCAGGAGTGTCGTTCTTCTTTTCATAAAGAGGTCCAAGGGCTAGTCTTGCAGAAGTTTTTTCAGCTACACAGGATGCGCAACATCCGTGCAAGTCCTGGTGACTTTCTCCCCTGCACTGCACCGATCAGATAGATCAGTGTGGGGCAGGAGAAAGGAGAACAGTTCTTTCAGTGATCATGAAGGATGCTGTCAGTGTTTTCCTCCATCAGAATAAGCAGCCTCTAGACTGTAAGAAACACACACATTTTAACATCATTTTGATTGTCTAAAATTTACTGCAGCTAAAAATTACATTTGGTTTACAATGCATTTTGCCAGATATGTTGTCACTTGTCAAAGCTAAGAATTTTACATGCTGGGTTTTTTTATGGCACATTTAGCACTGATAAGTTGTCACACTCTTGCTTAATATGTTAACATTCTGTCTGTAAACTGTATATGCATAGCTACCTTTTTGAAGCAATATTGAGATTTACTTAAGAACGTGGGGCCCAATAAATACCATCAATGGTGCCCAGTCCAAGAGATGGTGGATCCTATAGGTAAACACCACCTCATCATGCACTAAAACTTACTAAAAAAAAAAAAGATGTGAAGTTCACACATATAGAAAATGGACATTTTGTGAATACATATTACACGTATTGTAAAATAGATAGAGCTCATATGTAGAGTTTGTTTGATAAACTTTCCTACTACTTTGTTTAAATTAGAAGCAAATTGGTTGAACATTACTTCTACCTAAAATGGCAGAAAACGCACCTATCTTGGTGATGGACAGGACAGCTAGAGGGGATATGGAGGAGGCTGTTATTTTTTTTTTAATAGGTGTACTTTCACCAATTTGCTGATAATTCATTGAAAGTAGATGATCGGTACAATTGCTGCCAATGCATTTTTTAAAGCTGTATTGTCATGAGTCAAATTTGATCATGTTAGGTTCTTGCATAGGTCCTATAGCATTGATAAGTTTCCACCCTCTTTCCTACATACACACATCTCTCCTGCATACACACAACTCTACTACTATCACACACGCAATTTTCCAAAATACACACACAACTCTCCTCCATACACAAACACAGTTCTAACACATATAGCTTTTCTACAGCTTTGAAGTATGCACTTACACCTCTGTTACATACACGCACTGTTTTGCTACATACTTGTACACAGCTTTCTTACATACACCAACAGCTCTCTTATATACTCATGCAGCTCCACACACACAAACACTTATATATATATATATATATATATGTACACTCATCCATCGTATACATTACCACATCTTGAAATTCCTTCCAGGAATGTGACTGATCACATGACCTGAAAGGTTCAATGGCTAATCAACAACTTTGTTTGATTGGGACCCTATCCATGCCACCTCACATATCAGGAGTGTCGTTCTTCTTTTCATAAAGAGGTCCAAGGGCTAGTCTTGCAGAAGTTTTTTCAGCTACACAGGATGCGCAACATCCGTGCAAGTCCTGGTGACTTTCTCCCCTGCACTGCACCGATCAGATAGATCAGTGTGGGGCAGGAGAAAGGAGAACAGTTCTTTCAGTGATCATGAAGGATGCTGTCAGTGTTTTCCTCCATCAGAATAAGCAGCCTCTAGACTGTAAGAAACACACACATTTTAACATCATTTTGATTGTCTAAAATTTACTGCAGCTAAAAATTACATTTGGTTTACAATGCATTTTGCCAGATATGTTGTCACTTGTCAAAGCTAAGAATTTTACATGCTGGGTTTTTTTATGGCACATTTAGCACTGATAAGTTGTCACACTCTTGCTTAATATGTTAACATTCTGTCTGTAAACTGTATATGCATAGCTACCTTTTTGAAGCAATATTGAGATTTACTTAAGAACGTGGGGCCCAATAAATACCATCAATGGTGCCCAGTCCAAGAGATGGTGGATCCTATAGGTAAACACCACCTCATCATGCACTAAAACTTACTAAAAAAAAAAAAGATGTGAAGTTCACACATATAGAAAATGGACATTTTGTGAATACATATTACACGTATTGTAAAATAGATAGAGCTCATATGTAGAGTTTGTTTGATAAACTTTCCTACTACTTTGTTTAAATTAGAAGCAAATTGGTTGAACATTACTTCTACCTAAAATGGCAGAAAACGCACCTATCTTGGTGATGGACAGGACAGCTAGAGGGGATATGGAGGAGGCTGTTATTTTTTTTTTAATAGGTGTACTTTCACCAATTTGCTGATAATTCATTGAAAGTAGATGATCGGTACAATTGCTGCCAATGCATTTTTTAAAGCTGTATTGTCATGAGTCAAATTTGATCATGTTAGGTTCTTGCATAGGTCCTATAGCATTGATAAGTTTCCACCCTCTTTCCTACATACACACATCTCTCCTGCATACACACAACTCTACTACTATCACACACGCAATTTTCCAAAATACACACACAACTCTCCTCCATACACAAACACAGTTCTAACACATATAGCTTTTCTACAGCTTTGAAGTATGCACTTACACCTCTGTTACATACACGCACTGTTTTGCTACATACTTGTACACAGCTTTCTTACATACACCAACAGCTCTCTTATATACTCATGCAGCTCCACACACACAAACACTTATATATATATATATATATATATATATATATATATATGTACACTCATCCATCGTATACATTACCACATCTTGAAATTCCTTCCAGGAATGTGACTGATCACATGACCTGAAAGGTTCAATGGCTAATCAACAACTTTGTTTGATTGGGACCCTATCCATGCCACCTCACATATCAGGAGTGTCGTTCTTCTTTTCATAAAGAGGTCCAAGGGCTAGTCTTGCAGAAGTTTTTTCAGCTACACAGGATGCGCAACATCCGTGCAAGTCCTGGTGACTTTCTCCCCTGCACTGCACCGATCAGATAGATCAGTGTGGGGCAGGAGAAAGGAGAACAGTTCTTTCAGTGATCATGAAGGATGCTGTCAGTGTTTTCCTCCATCAGAATAAGCAGCCTCTAGACTGTAAGAAACACACACATTTTAACATCATTTTGATTGTCTAAAATTTACTGCAGCTAAAAATTACATTTGGTTTACAATGCATTTTGCCAGATATGTTGTCACTTGTCAAAGCTAAGAATTTTTACATGCTGGGTTTTTTTATGGCACATTTAGCACTGATAAGTTGTCACACTCTTGCTTAATATGTTAACATTCTGTCTGTAAACTGTATATGCATAGCTACCTTTTTGAAGCAATATTGAGATTTACTTAAGAACGTGGGGCCCAATAAATACCATCAATGGTGCCCAGTCCAAGAGATGGTGGATCCTATAGGTAAACACCACCTCATCATGCACTAAAACTTACTAAAAAAAAAAAAGATGTGAAGTTCACACATATAGAAAATGGACATTTTGTGAATACATATTACACGTATTGTAAAATAGATAGAGCTCATATGTAGAGTTTGTTTGATAAACTTTCCTACTACTTTGTTTAAATTAGAAGCAAATTGGTTGAACATTACTTCTACCTAAAATGGCAGAAAACGCACCTATCTTGGTGATGGACAGGACAGCTAGAGGGGATATGGAGGAGGCTGTTATTTTTTTTTTAATAGGTGTACTTTCACCAATTTGCTGATAATTCATTGAAAGTAGATGATCGGTACAATTGCTGCCAATGCATTTTTTAAAGCTGTATTGTCATGAGTCAAATTTGATCATGTTAGGTTCTTGCATAGGTCCTATAGCATTGATAAGTTTCCACCCTCTTTCCTACATACACACATCTCTCCTGCATACACACAACTCTACTACTATCACACACGCAATTTTCCAAAATACACACACAACTCTCCTCCATACACAAACACAGTTCTAACACATATAGCTTTTCTACAGCTTTGAAGTATGCACTTACACCTCTGTTACATACACGCACTGTTTTGCTACATACTTGTACACAGCTTTCTTACATACACCAACAGCTCTCTTATATACTCATGCAGCTCCCACACACACAAACACTTATATATATATATATATATATATGTACACTCATCCATCGTATACATTACCACATCTTGAAATTCCTTCCAGGAATGTGACTGATCACATGACCTGAAAGGTTCAATGGCTAATCAACAACTTTGTTTGATTGGGACCCTATCCATGCCACCTCACATATCAGGAGTGTCGTTCTTCTTTTCATAAAGAGGTCCAAGGGCTAGTCTTGCAGAAGTTTTTTCAGCTACACAGGATGCGCAACATCCGTGCAAGTCCTGGTGACTTTCTCCCCTGCACTGCACCGATCAGATAGATCAGTGTGGGGCAGGAGAAAGGAGAACAGTTTCTTTCAGTGATCATGAA